>NC_080171.1:1046737-1106737 GCF_950295315.1 Erinaceus europaeus
TTGATGTTGTTGTTATTGGACAGGACACTCTTTAATTCTTTTGCTTTGTGGTAGATGAGACTCACTTGAGTTCATTTTTCTTTAGCTTAGAAGCCTATACTTCTGACAGTTCCATATTCATTATTCACAAACACCCAATGTTTCATTTCTCTAAACCATATAACAAAACTAGCTTCAATGTGAGACTATAAAAATTATAGCTGTAATCCCTCTGCCATAGTACTAATAACTGTCTTGAAACTTTCCCACAAACTGTTTTTTTTTTTTTCCTGATTATTCAGACAACTTTAGAATAGCATCTCTCTCTGCCAGGAATTTTGCTAGAAAATTAGAGAACTGTGCTTGTCGACACAGACTTTGAGATCAGGATAAGACATATTTAAATGCTTCCCCTCACCCAGGTTTCTTCAGACGGTAGAATACTGACCTCTGAACTGATAGAAACCCACGCTAACATGTGCAGTTGTGGTCCTGTGTTTCCCTGTAGGCAGTGCGAATAGTGAGTAGACTAGAGCCCTTCTTCTGAAGGCTCAGTTGAGTACCATTTGGAAAGAAGATAGACTTAGGCTTAGGCCAGATGTCTAGTAAAAGATCTGATGGAAGAGCTGGAGAAGCGAAGGGAAAAGCTGACCCTACCCGTGGAAAGGAGAGCCTGAGCTACGCCATTCATGTTGAGTGCAGAGTAATGAAGGGGCCTCAGTCCTGACCCTTGAAAGCAGAGAGCACAGTCTCTGTCACGGGCCGAGATGGTTCTTTGGAAGAAAACTTGAAGAACGTATGTGGTTTCTCAGCCGTCTTTCTGCTGTTTTTGTTCTGTTCACGCGTGAAGCAAATGGACTCTGAAAGTGGCCATGGCTTTCTTCAACCCAGATGGACCTTTTGCTGCCGGTTTTGTATAAAAGATTGATCCATCTAAGAAACATAGATTTTAAAAATATATGCTATTTTGTCATTCTTTTTTTTCTTTAAGCCTGAAATTTTACTTTATCAACTTTAGCAATAAAAATGTTAATTGAGTTTCAAATGGTAAAGAATATTTTTTCTAACTATTCCTTTTAGTTTACTACTAGTATATTTGTTTATTTTAATATCACAGCTACAATATTCTCTTTTTTTGGGGGGGTCACAATTATTTTTATTTAAAAAATTTATTAGTGACTTAGTAATGCTTAATAACATTTTAAGATAATGGGTACAATTCTACACAGTTCCCACCACCAGAGTTCCATGTCCCCTCCGCTCCACTGGAAGCTTCCCTATTCTTTATCCCTCTAAGAGCATGGGCCCAAATTCTTTATGGGGAGCAGAAGGTGGGAGGTCTGGCTTCTGTAATTGCTTCTCCTCTGGACATGGGCGTTGGCAGGTGGGTCCACACCCCAGCCTGTCTGTCTTTCCTTAGTGGGGCAGGGCTCTGGGGAGGGGAGGCTCCAGGACACATGGTGAGGGCGTCTGCCCAGGGAAGTCAGGTTGGCATCATGGTGGCATCTGGAACTTGGTGGCTGAAAGATAGTAAGGTATAAAGCAGGACAAATTATTAAATAAACAGGAACCCAAAGGTAGGAATAGAGAAGATGAAATTAGGGGTCTTTGTGTGGGAAGAAGCTAGGAAGTCTATTTTGGGTATGTTCTTAGGGTCCCATGACTTTAGTTAGTTTTGCCTGAGCCCCAATAGTTCATGTGCAGGTGGGCTAAGCATATTGTCTGTGAAGATGGTGTCAGAGTTGAGACTAGGCCTAGAAAGCTGGATCAGGGCAGAGAGGAAGTTATATAAATGCCACTGACTATTCCCCTCCGGGGTAAATGTGTTCTGTGTTCACACCAGGTCCCCCGCTGTTATACACCTCTAGAATCATTACTTTTTAAGTCCTGCAAAACTGAAGCAGAAAGAAAGAGAACCCCAACTCTGGAGCTCTGAGCCCCTGTTTTCAATGTGGCATACAGCAGCAGACCTGCTGAGTCATGTGCTAGTCCTGTCTTTGTTCTGGTCACACTCCATCCGTCCTCTCTCCTGTGTCAGCAAAGCACACCCGCTGCCACCTTCACTTCTGCGAGGCATTCGCCGTCTCCCCACACCCGGCTTCCTTGGCCGCCTTAGCAGCCTCCCTTTCAGCTTCATGTTTCATTCTGCTCCTGCTTTATTCTCTGCATTCACTCAGCTTCATGATTCACGTTTCCTTTGCCGCTTCCCAAAGAAACTTTTCATATTTTTGTTTTGGGTTTATTCAGACCCACTTTTGATCTCACTGTTTTGCTGAAAACTTTTGTATAGTTTTTTACATCAACTATGCTCGTAAGCATGGAATTGTGTCTTTTGTTTTGATTTAATTTTTCTTGATGATTCTTGATATTGACTATCTCTTCTTGTGCTTTTTGGTTATTTTTATATCTTCTTTGGAGAAATGAAAGGTTTTGTTTTGTGGGTTTTTTTTTTTTTTGCCACTAAGCTGACTGGCAGTTCTATTCCTGGCAGAATCTCTGTAACATTTTTCTTCCAGAAGTTTGTGGGGGGGAGAGAGAAATGGAGAGGGAGAGAGAGAGAGAGAGAGAGAGAGAGGGAGAAATGGAGAGAGAGACATGGAGAGAGAGAGAAGTGGAGAGAGAGAGAGAGGGAGAGAGAGAGAGGAAGCACCAGTGTCAGTGCCAGTGCCAGGCAGAGAGAGGACTGGTACCGTGATGCTTCCCCGTTAGGTATTGCTCCACTGTGATGGTGAGAGACTCAAACCTGGGTCCTGTGCAGAGGGAAGCCGGAGCTCTCCCAGGTGAGCTCTTGCCCAGTCTGTTTCTGTTCACTGTTGAATAGCTTGTCTGATCTTTATTGTTGAGTTTCGGGAATGTTTTGATATGTTTCAGATATTAATTCCTTTAATATACATGCTTTGAGTTTTTCTTTTTCCACGCTCTGCATTTTCAGTCTCCTGTCCTTTGCAGAAGAGGAGTGGGACTTTGACTTACTGCATTCTGTCGTGTCCCTCTTCTCTTTTTGCCTGTGCCGTAGCACTCCTTAGATTCTAGTGCCATTTTTACTGGAGAGTGTGCGGGGTGGGGTGATGACCGCCCGAGTGCAGAAAGGGGCACAGTGCCTTCACACCCCTGGAGTTGCACTGTTGCGTTGTTGCTGTGGTTCCAGAGGAAAAAACTCAAGTTCTCACTCAGGTCTTCACACAGGCAAATCAAGTGATCTTCTACTGAGCCACTCCCCAGGCCTCTTAGAGCTCTTGTTAAAATATACACATTTCTATAAATTGGTCCAGCCCCTGTGGAGAGCAGTCTGGAGACTCTCAGAAGGCTACAGGTGGACCTTCCCTCTGACCCTGCAATTCCTCTCCTGGGGATAGATCCTAAGGAGCCCAATACACCCATCCAAAGAGATCTGTGTGCTCCTGTGTTCACAGCAGCACAATTTGTAATAGCCAAAACCTGGAATCAACCCAGGTGTCCTACAACAACAGATGAGTGGCTGAGCAAGTTGTGGTCTAGATACACAATGGAACACTACTCAGCTACTAAAAATGGTGACTTCACCTTCTTCACTCCATCTAGATGGAACTTGAAGAAATCATGTTAAACAAGCTAAGTCAGAAACAGAAGGATGGATATGGGATGATCTCACTCATAGACAGAAGTTGAAAAACAAAATCAGAAGGGAAACACCAAGCAGAACCTGGACTGGAGCTGGTGAATTGCACCAAAGTAAAAGACTCGGGGTGGCGGGGGAGGGTTCAGGTCCTGGAACATGATGGCAGAAGAGGACCTAGTGGATGCTGAATTATGTGGAGAACTGGGAAACTAGTTATACATGTGCAAACTACTGTATTTTACTATCGACGGTAAACCATTAATCCCCCAATAAGGAAATTAAAAGACTAGACAATTAGAAAAACATACACTTTTAAATTCTGCTAAGAAAGGGTTGCTTTTACTGTTCAGCCATCTCTGCTTCATTTATGCATTTAGCTGTAGAAGCTATTCTTACTGAACTTTTATTCTGAGAGCTTCAGAAACATGATCTGTAGTGCATCTAGTACGTCCTATTATATATGTTGGTGATTTTTCTGCATCTGTCTTCCTTGGTGTTACCTTGGCTTTCTCTGCCCTTAATGGACTGTCTGCTTCCGGTCCCTTCTGTTCTCCTCGGCTCAGTCATGTGCAGCTGCGTGGCGGTGGGCACACTCAAGGGGGTCACGTCTAAGACCTGGGGTGGCATCATCCCTTCGCGCTTTGCAGGGTAGTCGCCAGCTTCTGAGGGTTACTAAACTCCTCTGTTTAATGCCAGCCAACTGTCTCTCCGAGGCCTCGTCTCCCCATCCTCACGGCTTCAGGTGTCTTCCCCAGAGCCTCCCGTTAACATGTGGAGGTGGATTCAAGTTTATGACATGCTGTTGGCTCCCCTGCGAGGATGCCAGATGCTGCTTGCTGGCCGGTGTCCTTAATTGCAGCTAGCATGGTGTGGATGAGACACGCTATCTGGGCTCAGGGCGCCTGCTCCCTGCCTCAGTCACCCGCTAACTGGATGTGCGCTGCTCTTTTCAGGCACGCGGCTCCTCCTAGCATGACTGTCATCTGACTGGAGACCCACGAAGCCTTCACGCCCGTGCCTGGTGCCGGGGCCGCCATGGCCGCTGCCTCCACTTCCACCCCTGTGATTTCGGAGCCCCAGGTGAGCGACACAGATGTGGACTAGTCAGACTGGGCTTTAGAATGTGTGTCTGACCCTGGAGTTGGCAGGATGCCTTTGGTCACCACGTGTGGGTGGGAATAGTGACGCCTCTCCGAGGAGCTGCTGCCCAGCGCTAGAAACAGCTGCATCCTGAGCCTGGCGCTCACCCCGGGGCAGGGGTTTGCAGCACCTAGGCCTCCGCTGTTCCGGCCTTTCCCACTGACAGCGACACTGAAGCCAGGCGCCAGGCAGGTCGTCAGTGAGCCCGCTGCGTCCCTCCCTTCTCACGGCTTATATAGGGTGTCACAAAGTCTCTCAGAACAACTCTCGTCTTTTTATTTGATTTTCTTTTTTAATTCTTTTAAATTTATTTTTTTAAATTTATTATTGGGTAGAGACAAAAGTTGAGAGGGGAGGAGGAGGTAGAGAGGGAAAGACACAGAGACACCTGTAGCCCTGCTTCACCACGCGTGGGGACCAGGGGCTTGAACCTGGCTCCTTGCTGGCTGTAACATGAGTGCTAACCAGGTGCGCCATCACCTGGCCCCCAGACCTGATTTTCCTTTCTTTTCTTCTTCTTCTTTTTTTTACCTCTAGGGTTATTGCTGGGGCTCGGTGCCTGCACCATGAATCCACTGCTCCTGGAGACCATTTTTTCCCCTTTTGTTACCCTGGTTGTTTTATCATTGTTGTAGTTATTATTATTGTTGTTGTTGCTGTTGCTGTCGTTGGATAGGACAGAGAGAAATGGAGAGAGGAGGGGAAGACAGAGGGGGGAGAGAAAGACAGACAACTGTGGCCCTGCTTCACCGCTTGTGAAGCAACTCCCCTGCAGGTGGGGAGCCAGGGGGCTCGAACCGGGGTCCTTACGCCGGTCCTAGCGCTTCGTGCCACGTGCGCTCAGCCCGCTGCGCCACCGCCCGGCTCCCCAGACCTGGTTTTCTAAGGAGTTTCCTAAAGGCTGTCTCCTAGTCCTCCTTCTACTCTAACTGTTGCTGCTTGGCCTTCACTGTGCCCAGCTAACAGCAGCAACCCAGGGGAGCCTTTCTGGGAACTTCTCAGGCCGATCTGCTCCGTCCGTGTTCAGCAGACCCTCCCAGTCACAGTAGGCAGCGCAGCCCCATGCGGGAGCAGACCTTGGAGCCCGTGGGCCTGAATTCACGCCCTGCTTGCTGGGTGAAATGGCTGCGTCATGCCAGACCTCCCTCTGCTTCGGGGTCTGCCCGTAGGCCCTGCTCGCAGGGCACCTGCGCAGTGGCTGGGCGGCACGACTGGTGCTGCCGGAGGAGCGGCACGCGCCCAGCAGGCTTCACCTTCGGCCTTCGCGGTCGACCTCCCCTCCTTCATCACGATCAGCTTAAGGCCAAGGTCGAGAAATGTCTGCCGTCCACGAAGAATCACACTGACCGCAGTCTCAGGCTTGATGCAGAACGTTGATCTGCAGTTTGTTTATTTTCCTGCAGGGTGGCCACTGGGCCTTGGCGTCGGCACTACAAATCCACTGCTCCTGGAGGCCATTTTTTCCATTTTGTTGAACTAGGACAGAGAGACATTGAGAGATGGGGAAGACAGAGAGGGGGAGAGACAGAGAGACACCTGCAGACCTGCTTCACCACCTGTGAAGCTTCCCCCCTGAAGGTGGGGACAGGGGACTCGAACCGGGATCCTTGTGCGGGTCCTTGCGCTTGGTACTATGTGCGCTTAACCGGTGCCCCACCGCTGTTTATTTTTGTCCTGTTTTCCAGGCACCTACATTTTGTATGTTTCTCCAGGTTGTGGGATCTGTGTGTGTGTGGAGTGTGGAAAGTAGGAAAGGGAAGAGTGGAGAAGAAACAGACTTTTTCCCCAGAATCTGTTTTTTCCCTTCTCTGCGAGCACTGGGTCTGGTCGGGTGAGGAAGTCGCTTACCAGCAAGAGTTGCCTCAGCAGTGAGAGCCTGCCCCTGGTTCTCCTCATTCCATGGGGGAGGAGCAGAGAGAGCTAGAGTGGTGGAGGGGGCTTTGTTCTCCTTCCCTCCCTCTTTCTGTCTTTCTTTTTCTGCATATAGAGAAGGCCCCAGGTTGGAGAAGAGGCTTCATGGGTGGTGTGTGTCCGTGACACCCTGAGTTTGATCTCTGGCACCCTGTATTTTAATAAAGCAAAATCCCTACTGTGGGCTTCTCATCCACAAGAAGGGTCCTGTTCTCTTCCAGGAATCCTGTGGCCGGCAAGCATGCGCCCTGCCTGGCAGAGGGGCCCTTGCCTGTCTGCTCATTAAGGGCCTGGCCTGTCTGGCTGCTGTCCCCTCAGCCAGCGTCTGCTGCCCCGGAGCCCCGGTGAAGGAGCCCGCGCCCCTGGCGAAAGGGGATGTGCCCACTCCCTACACCTGTCTGTCTGTCTGTCTGTCATCTATCAATCATCTACCTATCATCCATCAATTATCTATCACTTGTCTATCTATCATCTATCTGTCTATCACCAATTATCATCTATCTACCTATCTCATCTATCTCTCTATCATCTATCTCTCTTATCTACCTTTCGTCTGTCATCTGTCTGTTATATCTGCCTCTATCTATCTGTGTCTCTCTTTCATTAAAATAAAACACTGACTATATTTAAAAAGAATAAGAAGAAGTCATACAAAATCTGTCTTAGTATAATGTCCCGAAGTTCGTCTTTGTTGTTCTTGCAAGACTGTGTTTCTCAGTGTGGCTGAATAAAATTCTATGTGTGTGTGTGAGTGTTTGTGTGAGTGAGTGTTTGTGTGAGTGAGTGTGTGTGTGTGTGTGTGAGTGTGTGTGAGTGTGTGTGTGTGTGTGAGTGTGTGTATGTGTGTGTGTGTGAGTGTGTGTGTGAGTGTGTGTGTGAGTGTGTGTATGTGAGTGTGTGTGAGTGTGAGTGTGTGTATATGTGTGTGTATGTGTGTGAGTCTGTGTGTGTGTGAGTATGTGTGTGTATGTGTGTGTGTATGTGAGTGTGTGTGTAAGTGTGTGTGTGATATTATCTTTATCTTACATGCAATGCTGGACACTAAAGTTGATTATCTTGACATTATGAATAGTGCTGTAGTGATCTGAGCATATATTCATCTTTCTGAGAAAAATGCTCTCTCTTTCTGTCTGTCTGTCTCTCTCTCTCACACACACACACATTTTATTTATTTATGTATGTATTTATTTATATATTTATCTATTTTTAGCAGAGCCCTGCTCAGCTCTGGCTTATGGTGGTTTGGGGGATAAAACCTGGGACTTGAGAGCCTCTGGCATGCGAGTCTCTTTGCAAAAGAATTGTGGTATCTACCCTGCCTGCTCTCAGATTTTTATTGACCAACAGACACCTAGAAGTGGGATTTCTGGATCAAATTGTAGTTCTATTTTTATTTTTTGAGGAATGTTCATACTGTTGCCCGTGGTGACTGCCCCAATTTACATTCCCATGGGCTGTGTGAGTGTGTCAGTTTATTCAGGCCCTCTCCAACACGTGCTATTTTTGTACTTTTGATGATAGCCATTCTGACTTGTGTGAGGTAATATTGTGGTTTAAACTTGCATTGCTTTGACATGATTAGTGATGCTCTTTCCACATACCTATTACTTTCTGGATGTCTTTTTTTGGAAAATGTCTAGTCAAATGTTTTGCCTTTTTTTCTTTAATCACATCATTCATATAGAAAAGATTAAGTGACATATTTAATTAAAATGTTAAACACTTCCCAGTATAGGGAGTAGCCATAGTTAACATATACACTTCCGGGAAATGTATACTGTAAATGCTCTCTGGGAAAATAAATTGATTGTCAGTCACTGTGGGGGGCAATCTGGCAGTATTTGTTAAATGTATACACCTTTGTTTCCAGCTCATCCCAAGTTTGGTATTAAATGTGGAAACATTTGTGCATCAGCCCAAAAAGGCTTATTACAATGCACTCACGGAAGCTGTAGCGGAAGGCCCAGAAATATAAAATTCGCTGGATATCCAGTAAAAGAAGGAGTGAAAAATTGGTCATGTTGACGGAATTCAAGTTTAATGCAGCAGTTAAGACCAGACAGTACACACATGGGAAGCTCACCACAGTCATATCTTGCCGAGGTACCTTGCGGATAAGACAGAAGGAAATTATAAAAATATGAATTAATAAGGCTGGACAGTGGCTCACCTGGTTAAGTGCACATGGTACTAGGTGTAAGGACCCGCACAAGGACCCAGGTTCGAGCTCCCGGCTCTCCCCACCTGCAGGAGGGAAGCTTCACAAGTGGTGAAGCAGGTCTGCAGGTGTCTCTCTTTCTCCCTCCCTCTCTGTCTCTTCCTTCCTCTCAACTTCTCTCTGTCCTTTCCAATAAAATGAAAAAAAAATGGCTTCCAGAAGCAGTGGATTCATAGTGCAGGCACCAAACCCCAGCAATTACTCTGGAAGCAAATAAAATAAAATAAAATAATTAAGAGAATAGATTTTCAGGAATAAACACATGGCACATGAACATTGTGAGTTCAGATGCTCCAAGGGGAGAGAGAGCACAGCTCCAGGGGCAGTGAGGGGTGTGAGGCTTGGGGGGCAGGTCAGAGCCCACTGCACTCCCTGCATCAGTTTCTACATTTTCAGGAATTTGTAAAGTAGGTCGGCCTCATGCTGTCAGCTTGAAACTTGCCAACGTAGAGTATTTACACCATCAAAATGGACACACAAAGAGTCCATCCTGGGATCTTAATCAGCATAGGTTACATTCACATCTTAATCAGCATAGGTTACATACACAGTTGGAGAAGGTCTTGAAATATGTTCTTGCAACTACATCGAAGAGTTGAACATTAATTTTGAAGAAGCCTTTGTAGCTTTGGAGTTAGACCTGGGTTTTAACTTAAATTTTGAAAATTCTGTTGAACAAGCAAGTTCGTTCATTTCAATCAAGATGCTGGGACAATGGTCAGCTCGCTCCTCCTTGGAGGGAGAGAGCTGGAAGCTGGGGTAGATCAAAGACAGAGGCCGCTGACTGCTCCGGAGAGAGGCAGACCTGCGGGTCAGCTGGTTCCCAGGTCCTCTGCTAGGCAGTGGGCCTCCTGATTACGCCTGTGTAACCCTCCACATGTAATCTGAGCAGCGAAATGTTAGTCCAAGACTGACTGGCCTTTTCCACAAGACTGTATTGATGTCTTCTCTTATCAAGTTTTTCCAGGTTCAAAAAAGGTAAAAGCAATTTAAATATAGCAGGTCCTTGACGGGGCGTAGTAAGCAGTTTACTCACCCAGCTTAGCTGGCTACTGACTGGCAGTCAACTCTTGTAGAGGGAATTCGAGGGCCCTGTAAAGATAAACCCACGTTCAAGTGTGAAAAGCCTGACAATCCTGTTGTGAGGCAAAAACAATCTGGAAACAAAAAGAGGCTTTCGGGTTTTTGGTTTATTCGTTACTGTTACTCTCTCTCTCTCTGGGTACAAGGCACACCTTTTTAATCATCCTTGCTCACCACTAGACTTAAACTAATTAATATGAACAAACAGTCTGTCTGAGACCACAGTAGGGAAGAAAGCATTCATTGTCTCTCCCATGGGACTGCTGTTCAGTCAGTGAAAGATAGACCTTGTGCTTTAAAGAGGGACATGCTTGTGCCCCTGCTTGGCTCCTGACAGGACTGCCTGATGGATCTTTGTTTTCTTGCACTGAGAAAGCACCTTGTTCTTTGAGAGCTGGAGAAACAGAGGTGAAGCTGAACGAGCTCCAGGGGTATGTTTTCCTCCAGACAGGAACATGTTCATCATTTGATCAAACTCACGTTTTCTTACCCTGTGGATGGACGTATGCAGGATGGAAATGGCATTAGAAGCCCCGTGTATCTGCCAGTCTCTGCCAGTCTTCATGAGTGCTTTCTGCTCCCTGCAGGCTGCTTACTTAGCAGCAAGTCAGCTGCAGCTCAGCCTCTGACTGTGAGTGGAGAGTGACTTCAAGTTTTCTTTGCCTGTTGAATGGAAGGGTCAGAAGTTCAGTGCACCAGTGTGGGGCTGGCCTCTCTCACACCCAGGGCCAGTGTTAGGGTTCCGAATAGGTGTCATTTAGTTTCAGTGGTGTTCAGATCCCAGGCCTGTGATTCCAGTAAAGACCTTATCTTTCCCATCAGTATTTTACAAAGTATTTCCATTTATTTCTTATTTGCTAAGGAGCTGTCTTGATTGACTTGCTGGCCCCCTTGCTCTGTGTCCTCCCTGGCCCCATGGGAGACAGCATTCAGTATTTCCCTTTTACGTTAGTCCTGCTTACTTTATGCAGGACTGATTCACTCTTAGTGAATTCTTTTGACTGCTGTTTGTCTGAAAAGCTCATCCCTCCTTCAGACCTGATTGGTAACCTAGCTGGATATAGGACTTTTCTTATTATTAGTGATTTAATGTTGGTTTACAAAATCACAAGGCAACAGGGTACAACTCCACACCATTCCCACACCAGAGTTCCATGTCCCCATTCCCTCCACTGGAAACTACAGTGGTTCTCCCAAGGTCACAGATATGTGTTGGCTGTTATTTCTATAACCATATGTCTGTCTGTCTACCTATCTGTCTGTCATCTCTCTGTCTCTCTATCATCATTTTCCCTACAATCCTACTTTCTCTTCCTTTGTAAGTCACAACTGCACCCACTAGTCCTTAACAGATGTCCTTCCTTCTGCTCCTCTTCTCTCTGGGTTCTGATGGAATTTGGAGTTCAGAGTCCTCTAGTCACCCCTGACATTTCTTCCCCTCTCTGGGAGTATGGACCAAGATTATTTATGGGGAGCAGAAGGTGGGAGGTCTGGCTTCTGCAATTGCTTCTCCACTAGACATGGGCGTTGGCAGGTGGATCCACACCCCAGCCTGTCTCTGTCTTCCCCAGAAAGATACTTTTTGTCATATGGACTTTCTGCTTAAGACTTCCACTGTCTCCTGCCAGCCCTTTCTAGCCATTAGAGGTTCTGCTGAGAGATCAGGTGATGGGATTAGCGGATTTCCTGTTGTGAGTGCTTCTTTGTTTTCTTATAGCTTCTGCAGAAATCCTCTATCATGACCTTAATCTTTGTCATTTTAATTACTGTGTGTTTTGATGAACATAGATTTGAATTTACTTTTCTTGATCTCTTAGAAATTCTTGGATCTGAATATCTATTTCTGTATTTAGTGTGTGGAAATTCTCAGTTATTGTTTCGTGAAATAAATATTCTGCTTTCTGTCCCCTCCTCATACATTTAATATATGAATGCCACTTCTTTTTATTATTGTCCTGGCAAACGCTAGAAGAAGAATTATTGTCCTATGTTTGTCTTTGACTGTTTTCATTGTTTTTACTTTTTTTCCTTTCATTACCCTATCTTGCAACTCACATTGACTTCATCTTTTCAGAGGTGTTTTTTTTCTTTTTTTTTATTTCTTTATTGGGGAATTAATGTTTTACATTCAACAGTAAATACAATAGTTTGTACATGCATAACATTCCCCAGTTCAGAGGTGTTTTGCCACTTGTGTGTTATTAATTCGGCTAATGTATTCTTCATCTCTGTGGGTTTTTCTTTCATTTTTTCTCTGACATTGCTGAAGTTTTTTCTACTGAATTTATCATTTAAATACATGTCCTTAGGACAGCTTTGAGTCTCCATTAGGGAGTTTATACAGCTACATGCTATTCCTATTTATCACTATTATCATTATCATTATTATTATTGTTGTTTCCAGGGTGAGTGCTAGGGCTCAGTGCCTGTACAATGAATCATTGTTCCCAGTAGCCAGTTTTTCCTCTTTTGTTTTTCTTCTTTGGCAGGACAGAGAGAGCTGAGAAGGGAGGCAGAGGGTGAGACAGAGGGAGAGAGACACAGAAAGTTACCTGCAGTACTTCTTCACTGCCGTTGCCTTTCACCCTGCAGGTGGGGCCCGGGCCTTGTGCCTGCATGGAAGCATGGGCACTGAACCAGTGCCCACCACCTGGCCCTGGAGAACTATTTCTCCTCCTGGAAGCCTTGGTACCTCAGTGAGGATGACTTCCTCTGTCTTCCTGTGTGTTTGATGCTTTGTCAGGACCAGGGCCAGGACCATGTGTCTGAGTGCGCCTGGGCCCTGCCCACGGCCTGACTGAGGCTGTGCCAGTGGGTTCATGCCAGGCTGAGGTTTGGTCAGAAGTTTCCAGCTGGTGGGAGAAGCTCCTCTGGAGGACTGTTTCCTGTCACTGAGCGGTTTTTCCCTGATGGCCCGGCCTTACCTTGGGCTTGGTGCTATGGGAACTGAGACCCAGCCTGGCTCCTGCTGAGCGCTGAGTCCTGGGGAGGGCTACATGAGAGTAGCTTGTGCTTTCTGTGTCCCACTAGGGCAAAGCTGCTGACTCAAAATGCAACAGGACTGGGGTGTGGGGATTCTGGTTCCGCCTGCACCCACCCCCACCCCACGCCAGATGAAGGCTCTGGACCTGTGGGGATCTGTGAGTCTCTTCCTGAGTGCACAGAGCAGGGTTTGGCTTTGGAACCCCATTTCTCTGGGTGCTAGAAGCCTGCATGATGAGCTTCTGTCCTGTGCTGTAAGAGCTTGTTTGAGATTTAAGCTGACTGCTGTTTGGGCTCCATGCACACTGACTTTGCTTCGTTGCTTGTGTGTCTCCTAGTCCTCCCTCAGCTTTCCCCCGGGCTCTGGAACACAGAGTCTCTCTGTGCTTGTCGGAGACATGCGTTTTTATATTTATTTTTACTTATAAAATGGAAATATTGACAAGACCATAGGATAAGAGGGGCACAACTCCACACAGTTCCCACCAGCAGAACTCCGTATCCCATCCCCTACCCTGATAGCTTTCCTATTCTCTATCCCTCTGGGAGCATGGACCCAGGGTCACTGTGGGGTGCAGAAGGTGGGAGGTCTGGCTTCTGTCATTGCTTCCCTGGTGAACATGGGCGTTGACAGGTGGATCCACACTCCCAGCCTGTCTCTCTCTTTCCCTAGTGGGGCAGGGCTTTGGGGAAGCGGAGCTCCAGGACACATTGGTGGGGTTGTCTGTCCAGGGAAGTCAGGTTGGCATCATGGTAGCATCCGGAACCTGGTGGCTAAAAAAGAGTTAACATACAAAGCCAAACAGATTGTTGACTAATCATGAACCTAAATGCTGGAATATTGCAGAAGAAGATTTGGGGTCTCCATTTTGGAAGAAAGCTAGTAGGTCTATTTTAGGTCTATTCCAAGGGACCCATGACTTTACTAGTTTTTGCCTGAGCCTGACAGCTAACATGCAGGTGGACCTAAGGTATTGTCTGGGGAGGTAGTGTCATAGTTGGAAAAAGAACTAGAAAGCTGGGTCGGGTAAGAGAGTAGCTCCCAAATATTAGAAAAGTATATAAATACTGTGAACTTTAAACCCCATCAATCTGATCTGGGGCCCACATTCAACACAGGAGCCTGTGTGACCTCTGCATCCCTGCAGGTCTGAGCTCACAGTCTGTGGTCACGGCTGGGAACATTCCAGGCTGCACTCATTGCAGGACCCGTCATCCTCGGGTAGTAGGTAGAGTATGCTATCTAACCTCCCTTCGGAGGATGGAACATTCCCCACACTTTTTCCACGTTGAGGGCAGGGTCCTATAGGGGCCCACAGAAGAGTCCATGATGATGTTCCTGATGGAGATGACCAGTGACAGTGGCGAGAGGGACCTGTTAGAGGTCAAGGCCCATCAGAAGACATGTGTTTTTAAACATCACCTATGGGCTCTACTAAGAAAATATACATAGAGGTTTTATGTCTGATATTAGTGGGTCCTTTTGGACTGTAGTATCTGAATTCCATATTAAATGATTGTGATTTCTGAGGTTAAAAACTTATTTTTTAATAAAAGAGTATTTTTCAAAAACTAAAATTTTTTTATCTATCTATCTATCAAATCCCAATGTAGTCATCACCTAGATTCAGTAGTTAATATTTTGCCGTAACACAGTTATTAGCGTTTTCCTCTCCCATTTTGAGGGAATAAATTTTTTTTTTGCCTCCAGGGTTATTGCTGGGCTCAGTGCCTGCATCATGAATCCACTGCTCCTGGAGGCCATTTTTTTCTCCTTTTGTTGCACTTGTTGTTGTAGCCTTGCTGCGGTTCTTATTATTGTTGATGTTGTTCGTTGTTGGATAGGACAGAGAGAAATGGAGAGAGGAGGGGAAGACAGAGAGGGGGAGAGAAAGACAGACACCTGCAGACCTGCTTCACCACCTGTGAAGCGACTCCCCTGCAGGTGGGGAGCTGGGGGCTCAAACCAGGATCCTTACGCTGGTCCTTTTCTCTTTGCGCCACGTGCGCTTAACCTGCTGCGCTACTGCCCGATCCCCAATAAAATATTTTTTAATTCTTTTTTTAATATTTATTTATTTTCCTTTTGTTGCCCTTGTTGTTTTATTGTTGTAGTTATTATTGTTATTGTTGATGTCATTATAGTTGGATAGGACAGAGAGAAATGGAGAGAGGAGGGGAAAACAGAGAGAGGGGGAGAGAAAGACAGACACCTGCAGACCTGCTTCACCACCTGTGAAGCGACTCCCCTGCAGGTGGGGAGCTGGGGGCTCAAACAAGGATCCTTATCCAAGTCCTTTCGCTTTGAGCCACATATGCTTAACCCGCTGCGCTACCACCCGACTCCCAGAATAAAATATTTTTAAGCAACTTCTTGGCACCATGTGATGGCATCAGAACTTGGTGTGCCAATGTTTGCTGCTAAAAGCTTCCACTTACACAGCTGTGACACCACTGTCACATGTGAGAACGTAAAAATAAGCGCTGGTATAATTTTAGACTGATTCAAGTCCAGATTTTCCAAGTTGTTCTAAAAGGTGTTTTTGCAGTTAGTTTCTTAACTATTCTCTTTTAGAATATATTATTGAGGTCAGTTTACTCTTCACCGTAAACATGTTCTAAGTTTCTCTGAGAAAATAAGTTGAAATATTAACCAGAACAGTCTGTCACTGATATACAATAAAATGAGGCAGACATTAAGGGCCTCAAAGGAAGAGGGTGCTCTTTAAGTCATCAGTCATTAAGGGAAGACAGCAGGATATATATATATATAAACTTCTCTATTTGGGGAATTAATGGTTTACAGTCAACAGTAAAATACAATAGTCTGTGCATGTGTAACATTTCTCAGTTTTCCACATAACAGTTCAACCCCCACTAGGTCCTCCTCTGTCTTCCAGGACCTGCACCCCCCCCCCCCAGAGTCTTTTACCTGGTGCAGTATATTAACTCCAGTCTAAGTTCGGTAGGATATTTTGATATCCAACCTTTTATTTATTAAAAAATGTTTTTATTATCTTTATTTATTGGATAGAGACAGCCAGAAATTGAGAGGGTAGGGGAGATAGAGAGGGAGAGAGAAAGAGAGACACTTGCAGCCCTGCTTCAATGCTTTCAAAGCTTTCCCCTCTGCAGGTGGGGACTGGGGGCTCAAACCTGGGTCCTTGAGCCCTGTCACATGTGTGCTCAACCAGGTGCACCACCACCCGGTCCCGATATCCAGCCTTTTAGACTAAAGCGTGAACCACTAGCTGTAGCATGACACGTACTTATAGCACCGCATGATGAAGACAATGTGTTCTGACTTCACCCAACAAGGAACTGAGAACCAAAAACTGGTGTGGCCTGAGATCTCGGTGAATGTGAGTTAGAACATCTCTGCCTGGATCCCATATGCAGGAGATTCTTCAGCATGAGTGTCTGTTTGTTTTATAGAGTTTAAGTCTTATAGTCACAAGTTTAAGAATTATAGTCACAAGTTTAAGGGACAACATAGCTATTTTGTACTATGCCTGAGTTTAAGCGTCAACGCGTCTGTTATGCCCTTTGTAGTAGGCCTCAGCCTCAGTAGACTAGCAATGTATAGCATTTCCGCCCTTTTCTCCATAATCATATTTGGTGTGTTTTTTTTCTCTAGGGTTATCACTGGGGCTTGGTGTTTACACTACAAATCCACTACTCCTGGCCACCATTCCTCTCCCCCCCCCCCCCATTGTTGTTGTTGGATAAGACAGAAAGAAATCAAGAGAGGAGGGGAAGACATTGAGGGGGAGAGAAGAAAGACTCTGCAGACCTGTGCTGAGCTAGCTTCTCGGGTAGGAGACAGATGACCAGGGACTCATGGCTGAGCTGGGAAGCAGTGCAATGCCCTGCTGGCTTTATTCATCTGCATTTATACTCTCCAGGAAGGAAGTGGTAGGGTGTAAAAACAGGGTGTGACATAGAGAGGGTGGAGCAAAAAGAGAGTGCAAACTAGTGGTGAAAAACAGGGTGTGACTAGGAGAGGGGGCAGAGTGGAAAAAGAGCATCAGTGGGGATTAAAACAATGAAAGCAGTGATTATGTAAATAGACCACAGCGTTGAACCAAACGTGATGATCAAAACAGAAGGTCTTCCAAGCAGAATTAGAAGCAGACCAACAGACCTGCTTGTGAATTGACCCCCTGTAGGTGGGGAGCCTGGGCCTTGAACCAGGATCCTTGTGCTGGTCCTTGTGTTAGTGCTATGTGCGCTTACCCCGGTGCACCACTGCCCGGCCCCCACACCTGGTGTTCTCCATGAGGAAAATGTGTTCTCCTCTGTTTGATCTTGGCTGTGATGTGCTTCTGAAACACACCAACCGTTCTATCACAGCAAAATGTTAGGTAAACACTGGAAGATCGCAAGGCACCGCCAGGAACTAGTGCCTGTGAAGACAGGCAAGACCATTTCTGAGTTAGTGCCTTTTGGGTCGTGCTTCTACTACAAGTCCCCTGTGCTCCCATATTTCCATCTAACTCACTGGTGCCCCCTCTGTTGTTTACATGGCAGGTCGAGTCTGAAGGCCCTCACCCAGAGTCTGCGGGCACCTTTGGGACGTCCTACTTACGGGCACATTGTACTTGGAATTAGGGACAACCACAAATAAGCCTTTTCCTTTCTAGTTGGCCAAGGACTTAATGCTTAATACAGAATCATTAGAAGGATAGGGGGTGCCCCCTTCCTTCTGCAGCCGCTTACTCTCCTTCCCACCCGACCCGCACTTGCTTCAGCTATTTCTTTGACCTTTTGTTACAGCTTTTCCATGAATAAACATCAAGGTGGGACCACGCCTTGCTATTTTTACCAGCTGAGGAGACTGTAATCATAGTGTCTAGAGGATTTCTGTCTTCTGAGAACCGTACCTTGCTGTGTGATGAAACTGTCATTTAAAAGGCAGCCTCGACCTTGGTTTGCTGCAGGATGAACTGGCCATCTGGTAATTGCATAGCACGGGTACGCGTGTCCTCCAGCGACGCCTCCTGCTTCTTCAGTGCTTATCTGGGCAGGCTTGGGCAGGGAGAGAAGCCGCGTGGTGGCTGACTACCTGGTCCTTGGCACGAGACAAGACCTCTCTGGGGAGGAGACGGAGCAGGCCAGTCCCTAAAAGTCTGGGTCTGCAGCAACGCGATGCCTAAAGTTTCCGGTGAGCTCCGGGAGGCAGGCCTCTAGTCCTTCAGAGAGATGGAAGGAACATGGCTACACGAGGTGCACTTCCTGTGTGTGGTGTGGTGTCACAGTGGTCTCCCAGGCCCTTGGCTGGCTGTCAGGAAGCTGAAACACGACGTCAAACATCGTGGTGGATGTCAACTCTGTTTTCCATTCTTCAGGACTGGTGTGGCCTAGCAGGAAAGCCTTCCCCTTCCCCCCGGCCTCTTTTTCCCCATTTAGTGACTGTCATGACTCAGACTGAATTCCATAATTTCTGCTTCTCTTTTTGTCAACATACAGAAAAGAGGATGCAATAGTAATCTGCCCCCTCGTTTGCAAAATAAATAGCATTTGATCAAGTTGTTTCAAAACTTCTTCGGGTTTTAATACATCAAACAAATGAGTCACTTTAGATGAGAAGTGGAGTCCCTTATCCTCCCTCCAAACTCTCACCCCCTTCTGCTCCTGGCTGAGAGCACTGAGACTTGTCATCTCTCTGCATGTATTAGCACTCATCCTTGTAGATTAATTAACATATGCGATTTCTTATACATTTTTAGCAGTCTCTTTTTTAAGAAAAGGTTTTCCTTCTCACCAAAGTCCTGTTCAGCTATAGTTTCATGGTGGCGCTGGGGATTGAACCAGAGATACCTGAACTTCTTGGCACGATAGTCTTTTGCATAATTTCTTTCCTTTTTTCGTTTTTTTTTATTTATAAAAAGGAAACACTGACAAAAACCATAGGATAAGAGGGGTCCAACTCCACACAGTTTCCACCACCAGAACTCCGTATCCCATCCCCTCCCCTGATAGCTTTCCTATTCTTTATCCCTCTGGGAGTATGGACCCAGGGTCATTGTGGGATGCAGAAGGTGGAAGGTCTGGCTTCTGTCATTGCTTCCCTGCTGAACATGGATGTCCCAGCCTGTCTCTCTCTGTCCCTAGTGGGAAGGGCTCTGGGGAGATGGGGCTCCAGGACACATGGTGGGGTCATCTGTCCAGGGAAGTCTGGTTGGCATCATGGTAGCATCTGGAACCTGGTGACTGAAAAAGAGTTGATATAAATCAGAACAAATTGTTGATTAATCATGAACCTAAAGGCTGGAATAGTGCAGATGAAGAGTTGGGGGAGTCTCTGTTTTGTAGGTAATAGGCCTATTTTAGTTATATTCCAAAGGGCCTGTGACTATACTAGTTTTTTTTTTTTTTCCCTGAGCCTGAAAACTGATATGCAAGTTATTGTCTGGGGAGATGATATCATGGCTGGAAAAAGGACCAGAAGCTGGCTCAGGGAAGAGAGAGGCTCCCAAATATGGGAGAGGTGTATAAATACTGTTGACTGTAACCCCATAATTTCTGTGCTGTCTCCCGCCAGCCAGGTGTTGCATTCGTAAGAGCAGTACATTGTCTTAATTTTCATCAATTACTGCTGCCCACAGCATACACAAAACTCCACTTTGCTCATTTTAACTGCTTCACAGTGAAGCTTTCTGGCTTTGCTGTAGTAGACCCACTCCCAGGTGGTGAATGAGCTGTCCCAGATGGCTGATAGTACAGAAGGCGGACAAGGAAAGGGGTTCTCTGGGGCTAGAATCTTTCACACGTGCGGGCACATCTAACTTTAGTGACATTCGCCAAGGGTTTTAAGTAGCTGTGCCAAATGTTACCCCAATATAGTCCTCACCTGCTCTTGACAACTGCAGATGTGCCTGTTTCTGTCAGCGTGGTAGTTGGATCTTACTGGGGTGGCTCAAGCTTTCAGATGCACCTGAGAGTGACTGTTGTATGAAATTGTCAGTCGTAGGCTCTGCTGACTTCCTCACCTCATCTTCGCCCACTGCACTATGCGACTGCTGTATCTTTTCCTTTTTAATTCCTGCTACCTGCACAGTTCACAGTATGCTCAGCTTTTTTAAATTTAATTTTTATTTTATTTCATTTTATTTATTCCCTTTTGTTGCCCTTGTTTGATTGTTATAGTTATTATTATTGTTGTTATTGATGTCATCATTGTTGGATAGGACAGAGAGAAATGGAGAGAGGAGGGGAAGACAGGGGGGGGGGAGAGAAAGACAGACACCTGCAGACCTGCTTCACCACCTGTGAAGCGACTCCCCTGCAGGTGGGGAGCCGGGGGCTCTGACCGGGATCCTTACGCCCATCCTTGCGCTTTGTGCCACGTGCGCTTAACCCGCTGCGCGACCGCCCGACTCCCACTCAGCTGTTTTTATGATCAAGGCTGAGCTTCCTGCTGCTCTCTTCATGACTTTTCACTGATTTTAAAGACTTCCGTAGCACAGAAGTTTCTGAGGGTTTTTGGTTGTTGTTAAATTTTGTAAACAGCTTGTCTTTTCTAGAAAAGATCCCAATAATTTCTTATAGATCCATTTTTTTTCCTGAAAAGTTAGGAATTTACTTTCTCCGTGTCTGCATATTACGTAAGGCTGATGTCCATGTAGGTCGTAGCCTAGGTTTTCAGTTTAATTTGTGTTGTCGGCTCAAACAATTGTGCCATTTCCTACACTGATGTGGAAAGAATGTGTTTCTGACTTTAATTTTTTTTTTTGTTTGTATTACTACCCGTATATTTCTGTGTCGATACCACAAAGTCGTAATCACTTTAAGAGGAATTGAAGACTTGTACAGTCATGTAGTTCTCTGTCTTTCAATTCGTCTAATCTGTTCTCATCCCATCGCACTGCTTAGCAACGCCTAGGGATTCTGCAAAGCTCTGAGAAAGATTTGGGGGTGGGGTGGCACATCTGACTGAGTGCAAATATTACAATGGGCAGGGACCCAGGCGGGCTCAGTCTCCTAGCGCCCCACCTGCAGGGGGGCGGGTCTGCCGGAGTCTGTCTGTCTCTCTCTTTCTCTTTCTTCCCTCCCATTCTCAGTTTCTCTCTGTCTTATCAAATAAAATAGAAAGAAAAAAGGAAAAAAAGTGGAAAACTGGCTGCAGGGAGTGGTGGATTCATAGTGCCGATCCCATGCCCCAGTGATAACCCAATGCAGTGAAATTCCTTTAATTCACACGAAAGAAAGAAATATCAGTTGAGATTTTCATTTTATTGTAGTAAATCTCTACAACAGTATTGGAAAAACTGGCATCTTCATCTTTCCCCACTCACGAGAGAGAGCTGCTGAGCTCCGTGCTGTTTGCGACACCTGAGACCTGGTGGACCTGACTCTGCCCCAGGCTTCTTTCTTTCTTTCTTTCTTTCTTTCTTTCTTTCTTTCTTTCTTTCTTTCTTTCTTTCTTTCTTTCTTTCTTTCCTCCTTTCTCTCTCTCTCTCTCTTTCTTTCTTTCTTTCTTTCTCTTTCTTCCTTCCTTTCTCTCTCTCTCTCTCTCTTTAAGACAGGAAACATTAACAAAACCATAGGATAAGAGGGGTACAACTCCACACAATTCCCACCACCAGAACTCTGTATCCCCTCCCCTCCCCTGACAGCTTTCCTATTCTTCTCCTTCTCCTTCTCCTTCTCCTTCTCCTTCTCCTTTTCCTTCTTCTTTTTCTTTTCTTTTTCTTTTTTTTTCTATATCCTATTCTTTATCTCTCTGGGAGTATGGACCCAGGCTCACTGTGGGATGCAGAAGGTGGAAGGTCTGGCTTCTGTCATTGCTTCCCCACTGAACATGGGCGCTGACTGATCGATCCATACTCCCAGCCTGCCTCTCCACTATTCCAGCCTTTAGGTCCATGGTTGTTCTGTCTTTCTTTTTTTTTTTTTTTAATATTTATTTAATTTATTTATTCCCTTTTGTTGCCCTTGTTGTTTTATTGTTGTAGTTATTATTGTTGTTGTCGTTGTTGGATAGGACAGAGAGAAATGGAGAGAGGAGGGGAAGACAGAGAGGGGGAGAGAAAGACAGACACCTGCAGACCTGCTTCACCGCCTGTGAAGCGACTCCCCTGCAGGTGGGGAGCCGGGGTTCGAACCGGGATCCTTATGCCGGTCCTTGTGCTTTGCGCCACCTGCGCTTAACCCGCTGCGCTACAGCCCGACTCCCTGATCTGTCTTTCTTAATGGCTGTGACTGTGACTGCACTTTTTGCTGAAAGCAACTGGAAACTGAGTCAGCTCAGTTGAGTTTCTCCTTTAAAAGGGAATACTTCCATCCCAGATGCCTTATCGAGTTAAGGAATTTCTTCTTATACTTAGATTACTAAATTACCTGAAAGTTTAAATTGAACACACATTTCTCTTAAGATGGTCTCTGACCTTTTTTCTCCCTGAATTTTCTCATAAGACAAATTATACTACTATGGTTTGAGTGTTGAAATCATTATTTCATCCTAGAAAGTATGTATTTTTAAAAAATGAAAATGAAATCCTGAGTCATAGTAATATATAAAAACAGAGTGGGGACATTGAATCAAAGCTTCTCAAGGGGTGAGATTCACCTTAAGGCCTCATGTGTGCTTGCTAAAATATCAAGGATTAATATTAAATAACAGAAATAGTAATTAAGCATAACTTTATTATTATTATTTTTACCAGAGCACTGGTCAGCTCTGGCTTTCTGGTAGTTTGGGAGATTGAACCTCGGACCACGGAGCCTCAGGCATGAAAACCTTTCTGCAGAACCACTGTGCTATTTCCCCTGCCTGAGTATGACTCTTGAGTCAGTTGACATGACAGGGGATAAAAAAACGCAAGGAGTCTAGCTTTGTCTTTTACCTGTCCTGGGGTCTTTTCCTGGGTGGCCTGTCCTGACCCCACAGGTCGCAGCCCTCAAGTCCGCTGGGTTTTATCCCTGTGGGTCCCTGTGGGTTTCTCTTCCGTGGGGCTGCTGAGTCCAGCGTGGCTGTATGGAGGTCTGGCCGCCTCTGAAGGTTGGACGCCAACTCCTGTCAAGATGTCACACACTTCGGACCTGGCCCGCATGTTGTCTTGGTTACTTCTCCTGTAGGCTGTCAGACTTGACAGTAGTCTGGCTTGTATGGTTTAAAGATTTGGGAGTGTGCTGGAAACAGCTCACTGGGTAGACCACTCATTTTAACACGAGGACCTGAGTTCTAGCCCCAGACAACCCTGCAGGAGCAGCAGGCCCCGCAAAAGCACAACAAACAGTGACATGTTACTACCTGTCTCTCTGTCTCTTGGTCTCTGTCTACCTGGCATTTTCCCGGTCTGCTATTTCATGCATCTGACGATATTCAATCCTTGCACCAGATCTCAATTCTTTTGTTTCTCACAGTGATGTCATAAATAATAATAACAATAGTAACTACAACAAAAGGGCAACAAAAGGGAAAACAAATATTAAATTAAAAATATATAGGAATGCTGTGAAAGCCATATTCTCATATCTAACAAAAATTCTCCCTCCCTCCCTTTCTTCTTTCATTTGTTTATTCTTTCTTCCCTTCTTTTCATTCTTCTTGTTACAGCACTGCTCAGCTCTGCAGTGCTAGGGCTTGAACCTAGGTCTCAAGCATGAAAATCTGTTGTGTAAACCACTACACTCTCTCTCAGGCCTGTAAAAACCCTTTCTACAAAGACAGTAAGTAGTTTTTGCATTAACATTTTTATTTCCTTTATAGAAAGGAAACTTTGAAGTATAAACATTCTTTCTGGAATTACTTACACAACCCAGCAGTTTAGTTAGTCCACATCTAGCGTTGAACCCAATAAGAGACTGAATTAGAGATCAAATTAAATTCAGCAAGATGCTGAAGAAAGAATCTCTGTTCTATGTGGGGGTATAGTATAATGGTTATGCAAAGAGACTTTCATGCCTGAGGTTCTCAAGTCCTAGGTTCAACCCCCCACACTGCCACAAGCCAGAGCTGAGCAGTGCTCTGGTAAAAAAATAAGGGGGGGGGGAGTCAGGCGGTAACACAGCGGGTTAGGCGTACATGGTGGAAAGCGCCAAGGACTGACGTTATGGATTCCAGTTCAAACCCTGGCTCCCCACCTGCAGAGGAGTCCCTTCACAGGTGGTGAAGCAGGTCTGCAGGTGTCTGTCTTTCTCTCCCCTTTCTGTCTTCCCCTCCTCTCTCCATTTCTCTCTGTCCTATCCAACAACAACAACATCAGTAACAACAATAATAACTACAACAATAAAAAAAAACAAGGGCAACAAAAGGGAAAATAAATAAAAATTAAAATAAAAGACCCTGAATACGAAAGAAAGAAAGAAAGAAAGAAAAAATCTCTGTTCTGATAGGATCTATAACCTACTGAGGGACAGTGTTAGCAGGTAACTGAACAAACTTACACATTGTCCTAAGACTGAGGGAACTGTGGTGTGGCATCTCTTCAGGCAACAGGCTGGGCACGGCCTAAGGAGATGGCTGGAAGGGTGCTGTTTTCACTGTGGCCTGGAGGGCAGTGGGAGGTGCAGATGGGGAATCACTATGGAGGTCTGCTGTGCCCCAGGGTGTCTCTGGCCACAGCACCAACACCACCGCCAGTGAGTCCCCCCTTATCTGTGCCAAGCTGCTTCACAGATCTGCAGTTCCCTGTAGAAGCTCACTGCTGTCTGCTGCAAAGACCAGGGCAGAGGGAGCCCTGCACAGAGCCTGCAAAGCCTTCCGCAGCTCCAGCTGAGCCTGGAGAGGCAGGCACACCCTGATAAGATGGCTGGGAGGCTTGTGTTTCTGTAGAATGTGCCCTACTAGCTGCTCAGACACTTCTCCCTGGGGTGGAGTGGGGGATCAGGTTTCTAAGGGCACTGAAGTCTTAATTGAGATCAGACATCATGGGTTCATCCCAGAGTCAATCTGTCAGATATGCTGATTCCCCCTAACTTTTCTCTGCAGTAGCTTAGACACAGGTGTGGAGATAAAAACCAGTTGTATTCATCCAAGACTGGCTTTATTCTCAGAAAATGTTATGTAAGCATAGTTGGCCAAGTAGAGTGAAAGATAAAGGTCTGCTTTCTTAAATGAAATTGTGAAACCCAAGAGGCCCTGGAAACTTTTTTTTTTTCTGTAACAAACTTGACATTTAATCTGTTAAACTTAGTGTATGTGTTTTGCTATGACGTGATATACATGATCAAAGTGCTGGACCAGATTTGATAAAAATGTTAAATCATAGATGGATTACGCACCACGTTACTGTTCTTCAGATCTGTAAAGAAGGGAGTTGGGCTGTAGCGCAGCAGGTTAAGCGCTCGTGGCGCGAAACGCAAGGACCGGCATAAGGATCCCGGTTCGAGCCTCCGGCTCCCCACCTGCAGGGGAGTCACTTTACAGGCGGTGAAGCAGGTCTGCAGGTGTCTGTCTTTCTCTCCCCTCTCTGTCTTCCCCTCCTCTCTCCATTTCTCTCTGTCTTATCCAACAATGACAACATCAATAACAACAACAATAATAACTACAACAGTAGTAAAACAATAAGGGCAACAAAAGGGAAGATAAATAAATATTAAAAAGATTTACAATCAGTAAAGAAACAAAATTCTGTAAGAGATGTGGTCACAAAATCTTTAAGAAGAAAATGTATTTTTAAGCTTCCAGTAAGGAGATTGAAAGGGCATACTGTAGAATCTTTGCTGGAGGAGAAAAGGAGCCGTGGGCAGGGCGTACACTAGGATAAAGTAGAATGTGTAAGGAGACAGATGACTTCAAAGACGTATGAGGAACCAAATGAGAAGGGGAAAGAATGGGGGCTCGGCAGAAGCACAGGAGGTTAAGTGCTCCTAGTGCAAAGCACAAGGACCGTGCAAAGATCGCAGCCCCCGGCTCCCACCTGTAGGAGGGTTACTTCACCAGGTGTCTCTCTTTTACTCCTGTCCCCATCTTTCCTTCCTCTCTCAGCTTCTCTCTGTCCTATCAAATAAAATGGAAAAAAATAGCCACCAGGAGCAATGGATTTGTAGTGCAAGCACTGAGCCTCAGGGATAACCCTGGAGGAAAAAGAGAAAAAAATAAAGAAAGAAAAGGAAGGAAGGAAGGAAGGAAGAAGAGAAGAGAAAAGGGAAAGAACAGGGAAGGTAATGAGTAATTAGGATGTGGGATTCTTTCTTTCTTTTTTTTTTTTTACAAAATATTTGTTTCATTTATTACATAGGAGAATTTCTCATGCAACAGAGACAGAGAGAGAGAGAGATCAAAAGCTCAGACCTCACTCCAGTACATGCAGTGCTGGGGATCAAACTTGGAATCCCAGGCACTGAAATCCAGTGTCCCCCTCCTTGCGTCGATCATCTCCCCAGCTGTGCCTGTTTATTTCTGAATCTATGGTTCTGAGTGATTACACGGCCCAAGCGGTGGCCTTGGGAGTGGGCCGCTGAGTTGTTAGGGAATAAGTCAGTAGATGTGGTCAAGAAACGGAGAGGCAAGGAACTTAGATGACTGACCTAGCATGCTGTAGCAAGGTTAGCTGTGGACTGGAATGGCCCATGAATAAGGTCTTCATTCCTCCTCTGGACTGTTAGCTCACTGTGGAACACACAAGTGAAGACTGACTTTATGCTCTAGTGGAGTGACGACTGATGCGTGATTTAGAAGCGTTCTAGTCTAGATGGAGAAAGAGATGATGTCTTGACATGTCAGAAGACTAACCAGCTAATACGTGTTTCACACCATTTTGAATTATTTATTTTTTAAATTAAAAGATTTAGTTATTTTCTGTTGTTTACTATGAGAAAGTTAGAGAGACTCGGGGGAGAGAGAGACTGAGCCCAGAGCACTGATCAGCTCTGGTGTGAGGTGCATGGAGATCCGGCCCGCAGCCTCTGGGGCCTCAGGCACATGGGTTCTCAGATCTCACAGGTGGAGCTCTCTCCCTGGCCCTTGGGGTTTCTCGTGTTTGCAAAACATTCAGGTGCGAGCTGTGTCTGCTCAGCAGCACACACAGTAGGCGAGGTGGTCACCTTGCAGGACGCATCATTCAGTGCGGTGTCAGGATGTAAAGGCCAGTGGTCATTAAGGAATGTTGTCTGGCCTGCAGGCGGTGACTGGCGGAGGGCTGTAGAGCCCAGACGCGGGGCCCTTGGTCTGATCCTGAGCCTCTATGGGAACCCCACGGGGACTCAGGACCGCTGTGGCAATGTTCTGGTCTCTGCTCTTTCTTTCTCTCAAACTATGGAGTGAAGAAATCGGGCCAGGGACGTGTATCCATGGGTCCACACATGTGTGAGTCCCTGGGTTCATTCTTTGAGTTCTCAGACAAATCAAGGCTCTAGGAAGAGTAGTTGATTTGATTTGATGTGTGAGCTCCTTGTTTTCCCTAACTGCCTATCGTAATCTCAGTTTCACCAGTCCCCCTTAAAGTCAAGTGGGAATATTCTGGCTAGTGGGGTTGAAAGATAAGAAAGGGGAGCAGCAGAATAGCTCACAGGTCTCTCTGCCTCTGCAGGTCCCAGTTTGGGGTGCCAGACTAGCTGCGCAGGCGGGAGAGAGATGACCAGGGACTCATGGCTGAGCTGGGAACACAGTTCCATCTTTATTGACGAGCAGGGGTGCAGTTCAACAATGTAATCTAATCTAATCTCTCTTCATTAGAAAGCCTTGTCTTTTATATCTCCTGAGGCGGAAGGAAGTGTCAGGAAGAGGAAGTAAGTAGGATGGGGGGTGGGGAGAAGGACAATAGGGCAGGAATGAGTGGGGACTAAACCAATGAAAACAGTGACTATGTAAATAGACCACAGCAGCAAGCAATGCAACAGAAGGGGTCTTAGAAGCAGACCAACATGCTTCTATCTGAAAGCAAAGAAAGGGAAGGAAAAGGAACAGAAAAAGGCATTTCGGAGGACATCTCACTGCACTTCATAAGAAGGTGTGCTTTTTTAGTCAAAGTTTATCTCCCTCTTCTGTAGAGGAGTGTCGACTTGTCAGCTGTCCTTTGCAGACTACATTAAGGAGCAAAGTTCTTATATTTTCAAAAGAGAAAAAAGTTCTCAGCACCATAGCTTGGCTGGCGAATGCTATTCTGGGGCTAAGGAGTCACAGTGCTGACCACAGGAATGTCACAAGGCCAGTGGTGGCTCTGGGTAAGAACACTGGGCAGCGACCCTCTGAAGTGCGGGCACTGGAGACCTAGCAGAGATTAGCATCACAAAACATCTCCAACAGATTGAGCTGAGTGGGCATGTGAGAGCAGGAATACAGAACAGGGAGGCCGGAAGACCCCATTTGTGAGCTGGCTGTGCTTACAGACACCCTCAATCACAGGTCAGAGTAAGCTTCACTCTGGTGATTACAGCAGCTGCAATGATCTGCGAAATCCTCATCCGTCTGCTGTATTTTAAGTGATTTTAGACCACGCCTTCTCTGGTCAGCCTCAGGGACGTGTAGCCACCAAGCACAGACCTTGTCATTTCTTTCACTCCAACTGCCTTTAATCTTGAGTACAGCAAGAGTCCCCGGGGACTTGATAGAATCCTACAATGTTAGGCAGTTTTTAAGCTTCCCAAGTCTTTGCTTTGGAGGGTTGTTTAATTTGCCACATTTACTGTAAAGGTCTACCATTATCCATTTCACTCACTCAGTCTGTGGTTTCCTCCTGTCCATTTATTTATTTACTTATTTATTTATCTCCTTGTCCCTCTTTTCTCTTCTAGTTCACAGCCATGAACGAACCACAGTGCTACTACAATGAGTCCATCGCCTTCTTTTATAACCGGAGCGGCAAGTACCTGGCCACCGAGTGGAACACGGTCAGCAAGCTGGTCATGGGGCTGGGCATCACAGTCTGCATCTTCATCATGCTGGCCAACCTGCTGGTGATGGTGGCCATCTACGTCAACCGCCGCTTCCACTTCCCTATTTATTACCTGATGGCCAACCTGGCCGCCGCAGACTTCTTCGCCGGCTTGGCCTACTTCTACCTGATGTTCAACACGGGGCCCAACACGCGGAGGCTCACTGTCAGCACCTGGCTCCTTCGCCAGGGCCTCATCGACACCAGCCTGACGGCGTCCGTGGCCAATCTCTTGGCCATCGCCATCGAGAGGCACATCACAGTTTTCCGCATGCAGCTTCACACACGGATGACCAACCGGCGGGTGGTGGTGGTGATCGCGGTCATCTGGACGGTGGCCATCGTCATGGGCGCTATCCCCAGCGTGGGCTGGAACTGCATCTGCGACGTCGGAAACTGCTCCAACATGGCTCCCCTGTACAGTGACTCTTACTTAGTGTTCTGGGCCATCTTCAACCTGGTGACCTTCGTGGTGATGGTAGTCCTCTATGCTCACATCTTTGGCTACGTCCGCCAGAGGACAATGAGGATGTCTCGGCACAGTTCTGGGCCCCGAAGGAACCGGGACACCATGATGAGCCTTCTGAAGACGGTGGTGATCGTACTTGGTAAGTCTTGTCTGGATTGTCACTCCACCAGTTCTCAGCATTTTAGAAGCAAAGAAAAGGCACCTTGGTTTATGATAGTTGTGAAGGCACCTTGGTTTATGGTAGCGGTGAAGGCACCTTGGTTTATGGTAGCGGTGAAGGCACCTTGGTTTATGGTAGCGGTGAAGGCACCTTGGTTTATGGTAGCGGTGAAGGCACCTTGGTTTATGGTAGCGGTGAAGGCACATTGGTTTATGGTAGCGGTGAAGAGCAGTCTGACTATTGGCCAGGCACTCATGCAGGAATTACCATCAGATGCTACAGAGTCAGCTTTAAGATGAACTCAGAACCTGTGTCTGACCCTCACTCAGATCATGGGACTTTTGTCTTATGTTCTCTTTATGGCATATTTTCAGATAGAAAGTGTTTTGTCTTATGTTCTCTTTATGGCAGATTTTCAGATAGAAAGTGTTTTGGGGGGAGTCGGGTGGTAGTGCAGCGGGTTAAGCGCATATGGCGTAAATCACAAGGACCAGCATAAGGATCGAGTTTGAGCCCCCGGCTCCCCACCTGCAGAGGAGTGGCTTCACAGGTGGTGAGGCAGCTCTGCAGGTGTCTGTCTTTCTCTCCCCCTCTCTGTCTTCCTCTCCTCTCTCCATTTCTCTCTGTCCTATCCAACAATGATGAAATCAATAACAACAATAACTACAGCAATAAAACAAGGGCAACAAAATAGAAAATAAATAAATAAGATATAAAAAATATAAACAAGAAAGTGTTTTGGGGGGAGTCGGGCGGTAGCACAGCGGGTTAAGCACATGTGGCGCAAAGTGCAAGGACAGGCCTAAGGATCCTGGTTCGAGCCCCCGGCTCCCCACCTGCAGGGGAGTCGCTTCACATGTGGTGAAGCAGGTCTGCAGGTGTCTGTCTTTCTCTCCCCTCTCTGTCTTCCCCTGCTCTCTCCATTTCTCTCTGTCCTATCCAACAATGATGGCATCAATAATAACTATAACAACAATAAAACAATAAGGGCAACAAAAGGGAAAATAAATAAATAAATAATAAAAAAGAAAGTGTTTTTGGGTGCTACAACATGTGTCTACTGGTAGACACATTTCTGTAGACTGGGATGCAAATGGATTAGAGTTAATAGGGTTCTCTGAAAGCCACCTTTATGAGAAGATGCTTTCCAGAATAATTTGTGTGTAGTAATAGCTAACTCATACTTCTAGGTCAACAGTGAGGTCTGATTCATTTATGTATACTTAAAACCTTATTGTCTTCCCTGGATGAAAACTCATGGTAATTATCAGCAGAAATATGTCAATATATTCACGTACTCAGAAAATAGTTAAAGGACATCAAGTCAGCTCCAGACCCTCTGCTGAGCCCTGGAGAAATGCCGTGAAAGGGAGACCCAGAGGGTTTCCTGAGAGTTCACAGCTCTGCCGTGACAGCCCACCTGGTGAGAGTGTTTCCACGACTCTCCCTCTGAGTCAGCTTCCCTGTATGCTCTCTTTAATCATGCCAGGAGGCCTGCTGTGGTGGTAGTTATATGTTCTGCACGTGACTCCCTTAGAAGTTGCTGTTAGTTTATAACAGGCTGTGCAGGCTTGGTGCATTGCCTGGCTGCTAGCTATACTGTCTGGTTCCTCGGTTTTTTTAAATGACTTTAATGGTGGCATAGTAGTGATTTACGAGAGTACAAGACGACAGGTGTAATTCATGTCACTCCCACCACCAAAGTCCTGTGCCCACCCCACTCCACTAGTGACCACCACAGTCCTCCCAAGAGTATAGGTATGGGCTGAGTACATACATACGTACACATGGATATACATCTTTTCTCTTTTCAAGTTCATGAATCTCAGTTCCCTCTGTTCACATTTGCGTGGAATCACCCCACAGTTGTCCTTCACCTCCACCACTAAGCACAATCAAAACAGAATCACTACCAGCTCCATTCATTTTCCCTGTAGAACATAATGTAGTCTTTTTAACTGCTGAGTAGTACTCCACTGAGTATATTTCCTATACTTCATCTTTTGCGTGTATGTTTATGAGACCCAAATGCGTGATTTCTTTTTCCTTTGGAAAAGCCCCCCCCCCAAAAAAAAAAACTCTTAAATCTTCCTTATAGGGTCCCCCACCTCAATATTTTATACTTGGAATTGGGAAAACGAAAAGGCAAGCATCAGAGAAGCCTGAGGCTGCTGAGTCAAGATGGAGACCGCACGCAGACACTGCTGCCTGTTTCATTCCCCCCTGGGGCCCTGCCATTACCCCCTTTTTCAGCCACACCTACGTGGATTACAGCTCGCAGCTATGCTTGTTTTTTACACTTCCCCCGGCCAGGGAGATGGGGCCTGGCTTTCTCTGGTGTTCATCAGATTCTTTTCTTCTCAGTGATGGAGGGAATGAAAGGTTCTTGGCTACAGAAGCTCTGGGTCTTGGTGGAATGGAGATTCAGAGCCCTCTGGCCATCTTGCCCTAACACTGACCCTTCTGGGAGCATGGACCAAAACTCTTTATGGGGAGCAGAAGGTGGGAGTTCTGGTTTCTGTAGTTGCTTCTCCACTGGACATGGGTGTTGGCAGGTGGACCCACACCCCCAGCCTGTCTCTGTCTGTCCCTAGTGGGGCAGGGCTCTGGGCAGGGGGAGGCTCCAGGACACATGGTGAGGGCATCTGCCCAGGGAGGTCAGGATGGTGTCATGGTAGCATCTGCGACTCAGTGATTGAAAGGCGGTATGGTATAAATTAGGACAAATTGTTTATAAGTAGAGAGCAAAGAGTAGGATTACAGCCAATGAGGATAGGGACCCTAGGGTAGAAAGAATCTAAGAAGTCTATTTTAGGTATGTTCCTTAGAGCCCAGGACTAAAGTAGTCTTTGCTTGAACTTAGTATCTATCATGAAACTAGACTAGAAATATCTGGGAGAAAGATGTCAGAGTGGAAAATGGAATTTGAGACCTGGGTTAGTGCAAAGAGTGACTCCCAAACTTGAAAAAAATATGTAAGTACAATTAAGTGTTTACCTCATCAATCTGACCCAGGACCCGTGTCTGTTCATATTTAACACAAGAGTCTGTGACGTCCGAGTCCCTGTCAGTCTGAGCTTGCAGTGCATGGTCACAGCTGGAACATTCTAGGCTGCCCTCCTGTCAGGACCCATCTTCCTGGAGGGGCAGAGCAGGCTGAGCAGCCTTCTTTCAGAGAGTGGGGAGTCCAGCCATGGCTGCTCTGCATGAGGCCAGGTCCTGGAGAGCAAGCCCTTTGTTTCTTACTCATTCTGAGGAAGGTCCTGCTAGCTCATTGTCACTTCTCTTTTCAATTCATTTGACAAATATGGTTGGCTGCCAATTATAAGCCAAGGAATGCGAAGGCAGCAGGTCAAACCCAATCTTTGCAGAGTGTTTGGGGAGTAGCCTTGTGTCCCCTGGCTGGGCAGGCAGGGAGGGGAGGCTGGGGAAAGGGCCTTGTCCCAGAGAAGAAGGCCACGTTGAGCCGGGCTCAGTGATGCCGGCGGGAGCTCTCCATCTGGCAAGGCGGCGAGTGGAGCCGGAGCTGAAGGGTGCAGCCTTGGCCGTCGCCTTTGAGGAACTGAAGGCCACCTTGAGCTTGGCAGGCGGTAGGTGTGCTGGGTGCAGAGTTGGGCTGAGATGTCCAGAGCCTCGTCATGTACACAGGAGGTCAGGTTCTTCCTGCGTGTGGTCCAGAGATGATGGAGGGCCCCCAGTGCTGGCACACCCGACCCGACTCGGGCAAGGCCTGTAACTGGCCGTCTCAGCCGTCTTGGCCGAGCTGCTTCTGGTGGTGAAGACAGACTGATGGTCTGGGATGCGGAGACAGCGGCTCTTCAGATGCAGGCTGCTTCCGGCTTGTTCACACGTATTCTCCACACTGGAACTTCTCAGTCACAGAGTCTAACACTGGACAAGGTGACGCAAGGAAAACGCACAGAAACACTGCTTTTGTGGAAGCCTAACCCTGGCCCTGACCTGATGTTTGGGGATGGAAAGGAAGCTTTGAAATCACATCTCCCAGGCTGGCAGAGCCGCTCACCCCCAGGCTGATGCACCTGCTTGCTGTGGGCACCACCCAGGCCCAACCTCAGGCTCGAACCCAACCCCTCGCGTGCTGCAGAAGGTCTGATACTGCAGTGCCTTTTCCTCTCTGCCTCTGTCTTTCTCTTTCTGTTTGAAAAAAGACAGCCTGGCGTAAAGCTCTGGTGATGGCCAAACAAACAAAAACATCATGTGACTGAGAAGCCCGGCTCCAGACTGACTGGGGACCTCAACCAAGGCCTAGGCTCTCCAGCCCCAAGGAAGGAGCTTTGCTTCCTGCCTGTGCCCACACCTCATCCAGCCCCACCCCACTGCCTATCACTCTCTTCCTGGGAACACCCACGTGTATTCCTGCGGTCGTTTAGAATTCTGTGCGAACGCCGTGGCTGGAAAGGTACCTGGCTCGCAGAGAAAGGTCCCACTGAGTCTGTCCTCTTAGAACCGGCTGCTATCACCCACAGCGAAGCTTTGGTCAAGGTCATACAGAGTGAAGCCACGTGCTATGAAGCTTCAGCATGTGTCCGTGTCCCTCCGCCCTCTCAGCACCTGATTTTTGTCACCTTTCAGCTCTGGCTGTGGGTGGTGCTGGGAGTCCAACCTGGGACCTTTTCCATGCAAGTCCTGGCACAGAAGCTGTCTTAGCAATGTCCTGCTGACTTTTGTTTTAGCTTTTCCAGTGTGTCAAGTTTATTTTCCTCCTGAGAGGCATGTGTGATTCCTTGCTTGTATTTGTCGAGACAGGATTCCCTGGGCCTAGCACTGACTTGGCCACTAGCTCTTGTCGGCATTAAACCAGTTCCCCCTGAATGCCCAACAAGCTCCTAGGAAGATCCTTTGCACGCTGCATTGTCCACGGCTTAATTTCTCCATGTCCCTATTAGCAGGTTGGAGTTTGCCAACTTGGTTTAAAAGATTACATAGAGTCATATTGATGACTATCTGAACAAAGGGAGGGCGGTAGTGACCACTGTGGGTCAGCTGTGTAGAGTTTTCTAGTGGAAAACACCACATGGACTTGAGGGCCGGGGAAGCATGCGGCTAAGATCCCAGCACGCCAGCTTCTGCTGCCATCAGCCTTGAATGCACGGACCCCACCAGGGGCAGCATGTGTGGCAGTGGAGTCCCGGAGCAGAGGCCACTGCTTGGCTTGGCTCTGCTGCAGAGTGTTGGTGACATGGCGAGAAACCTTCCCTCTCGGTCTTGTTGCAGAAGGCAGTGGACATTAGTCTCTCATTCCCAGGCTGCAGTGACCAGCAAACACCCTGTAGGTCTGAAGAGGAACCAGCGTTGCCCAGTCTCCCTTCTGAAGGTGTCTGTGAGGGCAAACAGGGGAACGTTCATGAGGGCTTTCACTGTGTGAGCAGCCGGGAGGCTGGCTTGGCACCGTGGGTGCGGTGTCGCAGGAGAGACACCCGCAGTGCCACCCAGACCCCACATCCTGGGCCCAGGTCACAGGGAGAAAAGACTTACAAACACAGCTCTTTATAGGCTGCTGTTCCCTTTCGCCATCCAAATGTTTTTACTTAGAGGAAACTACTAAACACAGACGCCACATTCGCCCAACAAGGGTCCTTTTGAGCTGTGGGCAGAGTAGATGGGACGTTTTCCTTATTTGCCAGGCCTGGTCTAGACTCCTGTCAGCAGCAGCACGAATGTGCAGTCATTTGCCCTTCTTGCCAAAGGCCCGTGGGTGTTGCCACGACTCCTGGAGTGGGGCGTGTCCACCTAATGGAGTCTCTCTTGCCCAGCGGTTGAGAGTCTGGGTTGAAGTAAAATAAGCCAGAGTGTGAAAATTGGACTTGTCAGCACACCTGCCACCAAAGTAGCAGTACTGTTCCACCAGAATCTACTGGACCTCCATGTTGACAGTCCTCTCCCTCTTCCTTTAGTGACCTTGGCTCTAAAGACTTTGAAGGTTATTTTCACTTGTCTTTGTTTATTTTCTGGGCTTTGTTTCTTTCTGTCCTGCATGGGAGGTCATCTTGTATTTTCTCCTCCTTCTGAGCTATTTCACTTAGCATGAGCCACTTCAGTTCCATCCAGGTTGAGCAAGATTCCATCATTTTTCACAACTGAGTAATATTCCACTGTGTATATACCTCACAACTTCTCCATCTCCTAATCTCTCTTAAGTAAGGTAATGGGGTTATCTTGGCTTGACACTACAATGGGCATGGCTGTGCATATATCTTTTCAGATAAGTGCTTCTGTGTTCTTCAGACAGATACATGGCAGTGACATTGCTGGAAAGGACTTTTATTTACTTAACAGGGACAGAAATTGAGAAGGGAGGGGGAGATAGAGAGAGAGTAAGAGAGACACCTGCAGCCCTGCTTTACCACTCTTGAAGCTTTCCCCCCAGGGCTTGAACCCAGGTCCTTGTGCACTCAACCAAATGCACCCTGGCCTGGCCTCCAGGACTCCTATACTTCTATTAAATAAGCCAAATGCAGCACATCCAATGCCACCAACTTTCTCCCATGCTGTCTGATATCTTAGTAGAACTGTGAGAGTTGTGTTTTTCTGTTTTCAAGCGCCTATAATCTTTAGACTCGTAGTCTTGTGGATTTTGCCTGCATTTGTCCTGGTAGAATACATATTTCTCATTTCCCAGATACTTATATAATAACTAATATTGAATGCTGGACAAACACACACACACACACACACACACACACACACACACACACACAATTTGACAGCTTCAGGAAATAAAAATAATTTCACGGGACATACTTTGAACTAACAAAAGTATCTGCAATTGGAGGAGCAGACGCCCGAGCCCTGGCACAGTGGGCCAGGGTCTCGTAGGAGGCAGTCCGCGCTCACTGACCGCCCTTGTCTCCTTGGTTCCTCCTGCCTATTACGTAGAGATCGGTTTAAGCAGAAAGAACACATCTTTGTTATTTCTCATTTTTGCTCTGAGGTGTCTGAAAGCAGAGGTCTATGTGGCTCACAGAATCTTGTATTTGCTTCTTAGAGATGTGCTGGGTAACATCTGTAAGGACAGTTCAGAGCTGAGCCGTGCTCCAGTGCTTATTCCTTGCCCTGTTCTTTGAAGAAAGGCAGTTTCATGCAATGTCTTTCCACGTACAAATGAAGGATTTTCTTACTTTCAATAGTTTTTTCTGTTTTTCCTTTCCGACGCATCCTAGAGTCTTAGGCTGCTGAGAAGCTCCTTGTGTGCATGGATTTTAGTGAAGATGGTAATTGTAGCCTGAATGTGGTCATGGCTTTCCTTAAGCCCTGGCAAGTCCCCTCTGCCAACAGAGGGGTTGCTGTGAATATCCAAAGTCAATAAGGAGTCTTACTAGGGAGACACAGCAATAACAGGGTGCTTTTGAACCTGGCCTCAGGAGACTGGAAACCATGGCCTCACTTATTCACGCTGCCTACGCAGACTGCGGCTGGCACAGAGAGCTGCATCTGAGCTCGGCTTTCCATGAGTTCACTCTGAACAGGTATTTCAGAAAGCGTCTCTTTATGTGGCCAGCCTGGGCGTGTCTGCTTGAATCATTTTCCTTTCTTCTGGAGAGGGAAAATTGTCCCTCGAGTTGAGGGCAGCCTTCAGGGTCTACACAGAAGACAGACAGAAGGAGAAGACAGCCTTCTGCAGTTGTCAGCTGGCCGCTCTGTGCTGACGGGCTTCTCCTCGCTCACCCAGCTGCGTGCGTGGTGCTGGGAGGGCCTGTGTCTTTGCCAAACACCCAGCACAAGCATAGCTGGAGATCAGGGAGCTCTGGGCTCAGGTGGATGAGCTGTGCTTGGATGTGCTGCCACAGAGCAACTGTGTAGTGATGGCTCCGAATTTGTTTATATCCATCAGAACACTAGCTTTAGATGATTCGGAGCTTCTGTTGTCTTAGAAGAAGAGAAAAATTATTTTTCATTTACAATGACCATTTCTGGCTGATGGTGGGGCAGGGACTTCAGAACCTGGGACTTCAAAACCTCAGGCATGAGAGTCTCTGTGCATAACCATCATGCTGTCTACCCTGGCCCTAACAGTGACCATTTCTTGAGGTCTGGGTGGTGGCACAGTAGACAAAGCTCTGGACTCTCAAGCCTGAGGACCCCAGTTTGATCCCAGCCTTGCGTGGGACAGAGTGGTGCTCCAGCTCTCTCTGTTGTCTCTCTCTCTCATCGATACACAGATAAATGCTGTTTGCAAGGCCCCAGACACATATCCTAGCATATTTGTAAGCAAAGTGTCAGTTTACAGATGAATCTGCTAGCTGCCCTGTAGGTGATCACATTGCTATGGCCAAGCTGCCAGAGTGAGGTGTTTATTTTGTCATTGGGGCTGCTATCAGCACATCGGGGAGGGCCCAGCTCAATACATGTGTATATATGAATTTTTGTACAGTTCATTCATTTTATCTTAATTTTCTATCCTAACTTTATTTTTGCCAATATATATGATTTTGACAGTTTTTTTTTTTTTTAACAAAACAAGGATAATAACCACTAGCATAGGAGCCCTGGTCACTGATACTTGGTAAGTCCCAGCACCGTATCCTAAATATTCACAATAGAAACTGTCAAGTTTAAAGCAAGAGGCCTAATTTCTCTGAATTCTCTTCTCTGCCAGGTGTGGGCAGGTTTTGTGAGGCGCATCCCTGATGGCGGTTGTGAAACAAACTTCCACTGGCCACGGCACACACACGTGAGCCGCACGTGGCTTTTCAGCTGCTCGGCACACGTCTGGGGTCCCAGGTAACAGGTGTGATGCCGTGTGGGGCCAAGCAGCTAGCTCACTGGGTTCCTGCTCCAGACTTAGCCCACCCGGGCCGGCGTGTCCTTGGCCAGCTCCCTAGCCTTGGCGACAGCCCCTGGCTTGCCCGGGGGCCTGCTCTGCCTCAGTGCTTCTCCCAGGGTGGCCTGAGGACCACCCACAGCTGCCTGAGGTGCTGGGCACACTGGTCAGTTCTTGCTGGAGCTCAGCCCAGGCCGACTGAAGCAGCGTCTCTGAGACGGTAGCCGGGCAGCCATGGTCCCTCCACACACTGCGTCTGTAGCCGTGACGGAAGGCTCCGGCTTTGGTAGCAAAGCTGTTTCTAGTCTCTGCTCCTAATGTTTCCTGCCTGTCCTGTTGAAGTGGACCCACTGTTTGGGCCACGGCCTCTGTGGCCAAGGACTTGAGCTTGCAGGTGGTGGTGTCCTGCCTTGTAAGGCAGAGAATGAAGAGACAGGGAACACGGAAAATGAGGCCAGAGGAAAAAGCACAACAGGGCTGGAACGAAGCTCTTGGCTCGTGGAGAAAGTCCTGTGTAAGGAAGCAGACACTTTTACACACCGTGGGCACCCTACCAAAATATTTGCACAAGTGTGTTTATGTCATGTGAGGAAAACCGACCCCTTTAAAATAAGTGGCTGAAATGCAACTTGGTTAAAGACCAGCTTGAGACATCGTGGCTTTGCTACGTTTGTTATTTTTGAGGCGGGCATATGACTTCACATTATTGCAAGTGGAAACCTCATTCCCCCGAGAGAAGACAGGCCCAGAGTGTCCCTGCGCTGACTGATCAGGTGTGTCCCTGCGTGAAGGTCTTCACAGAGAGGGCCAGCCGTCATCCAGTTGCTCACAGGCTACACGCATTCCTATTCCTTCTCCCCTTTTACTCTTCCCAGACTCAGCTGAGAGTCATCCGAAGAACATAGGATTTGCTCTGACTTGCACATGATCTGAAAACCTCAAGTCGGCTACCCAGTTGACACACAGACTCTGTGAGCAGGGCCATGTAGCTGAACTTCCTAAGCTCCTGCTATTAACCCAGAGTTCAAGCAACATGCCTCATCCCTTCAACCTCAAGTGGGTAGGTCGCTGTGGGAATTAAATGAGCTGAGAGAGTACTGGGGACTTAGTCCCGGCAAGTGCAAGTGTGAGAGCAAGTTCCTGCCTTGCCTGTTGCCCTGTATCCATGAATGGGCCGCCTGTGCCTGGCTGCAGGTGGAGATCTGGACGGCGTCCCCAGGAAGGTGATGATTCCCTGGAACGACTACGTGTCTGTTGCAGGCCTGTCTGCTCACTAGTGACATTTCACACTGCCAGCCCATTGGGTGGGACTCGGCCTGAGATGGGCATTCAGGCTGCTAGCTTGTTCATTCACCCATCAGGCTACTCAAACAGAGAATCCGGAGCCATAAAGTCTGCTGTGGGGTGAGACTATGCAGACTATGGTATTCATACCCTCTTGCAAAAAGCCGGGCGTGGCCTGCTTGAACAGTGGTAAGGATACACAAACTTTCATCTGCTCACGCATCTTGATACAAGCAAAACCCTCGCCTCCCTAGCGTCCGATTTTCTGAAGATGGATGAACTATTATACATGGACAGCAAACTCGGGGGCGGGGGTGTGTGTCTAGAATACCACCCTCTGGGTCTGGTTTTCTCCTGGGTGCCATAAAGAAAACAGTGACTGAGTACACCTCACTTCAACTCAAGGCAAATCTGTCAGTTCTAGTTTGTTGGCATATCGACATATCTGTCTTGTGTATATCAGGGCGGCAAATACCTATTATTATATGTAATATAATAATATTACAAGTCACAAATCTAGTCAAGTGTTCAACTCCATGACATGGCCACAAAGCAAATATGGTGGCTCTCAGGGTGACACAGTCCTACCTCAACAGTCTTCTGAGGAAGACAGCACAGAATATAGAAAGGGAGAAGTTACAAGATACAGAATAAGATGGATCAAATGTGGAAATGTGAAGAGAATAAGTCACAGCGTTACTAGAAAGGCTTGTTGTGAGTTTTTGCACTTGAGTGTTGAAATGGAGGGATATTCATGGAACAAGGTGTTACTTAGGCTGCTGTTACCCTGCCACTACTGAATCCTGCTGAAATAGGGATTTGTCGTTTTTTGTTGCCTAAGTAGCATCCAACAGACAAAATCCAATGGGGTCATGTGCCTAGGGATGGCATCATAATCGCGTCTGCAACTTGGCGGCTGAAAGGCAGTAAGATATGAAGCAGGACAGAATGATTAGTAAGTGGGAACTAGAAAGGAGGAATAGAGCAGATGAGAATAGGGACTCTGGGGTGTTAAGAAGCTAGGAAATCTATTTTAGGTATGTTCCTAGGAGCCCATGACTTGAGTCATTTTTGCCTGAGCATCATGGAGGTGGGTTAAAAATACTGTCTGGGAAAATGATGTCAGAGTTGAGCAAGAATAGAAAGCTGAATCAGGGCAGAGAGTGGCTCCCAACATGAGGAAAATCTACGAGCAAAATTAACTGTTTACCCATCCACCTGACCAGGGCCCATGTCTGCTGACATTCAGCACAGGAGCCAGTCAGTCCGACTCACAGTCCATGGTCACAGCTGGGACAGTCTAGTCTGCTCTTCTTCTTCTTCTTTATTTTTTTTTTAATTTTTTATATTTATTTTCCCTTTTGTTGCTCTTGTTTTTTTATTGTTGTTGTAGTTATTAGTGTTGTTATTGATGTCATTGTTGTTGGATAGGACAGAGAGAAGTGGAGAGAGGAGGGGAAGACAGAGGGGGAGAGAAAGATAGACACCTGCAGACCTGCTTCACTGCCTGTGAAGCGAGTCCCCTGCAGGTGGGGAGCAGGGGCCTTGAACTGAGTTCCTTACGCTGGTCCTTGTGCTGTGCCACCACCCGACTCCCTAGGCTGCTCTCATGGCAGGACCCGTCTTCCTCGAGGGGCAGAGCAGGCTGACCAGCCTCCCTTCAGAGAGTGGGGAATCCCCACCATGGCTGCTCTGCAGTGAGGGCAGGTCCTGGAGAGGCCACAGGAGGGCTTGTGATGCCATTCCTGATGGAGATGAGCAGTGACAGTGGAGAGAGGGGTCTGTGAGAGGTCCAGGCCCATCATGTCTGTGTGGGGATCCCAGGACTCCCTAACTAGGGCCCCAGGTGCTGGGGTGGCCTGGCAGTGACTAAGAGACCACCATAAAGTGAGCCAGCCTCTTGCTCTATAAAACACATATATTTTTAGGTAGATTGAGAGACAGAGGGAGAGGAGGGAGGAATAAAGTCACCACAGCACTGTAACTCACTCTGGAGCCATGGACGGCGGGCTCAAAGCTGCCTCAAGCACACGGCAAAGCAGGCGTCCTCCCAGGTGGACTGTCTTACCAGTGCAAGGTGTATTTGTTTTGCTGGGAACCTGAAAGCCTAAATGCTGAGTGGTGTGACACAGGGGTAGCAAGCCCACCGCTTGGACCCTATTCTTGGCATGACCAGCAGAGTGTGTACAGCTGTTCTTTTTTTTTTTTTAAGTTTAGGGTGTTTATTTGGATAAGAGATTCAGCATATAAGTGGTTGGCTCGCATGTTACTCAGTGTAGTCACCACATTTCTGTCACCTGCCGTATTTTACTCAGTGTAATTAGCACATTTCTGTCACCTGCCGTATTTTACTGGAATACAGGTTTCCTGAGGACAAGGAATATTTGGTTGGTTGATTTTCTGCTAGTGCTATGTGTGTTCAGTTGTTCTAAGCTTCTGTTTGCTGGTTTATCTACTGAGAGGCAGAAACAGTAAGGCCATACAGATGAGGTAAGACTATCATATAAGAGGCCAGGCATGTAAGTACTCGGTAGATACAGTGATAAATTATGTGATTTAGTGCATTCATCAAATGGTCATACTGCTGTGCTGAAACTTACACTCTCTTTTATTTTATAAGTTGTTTTGTTTGATAGGGCAGAGGGAAATTTAGAGGAAGGGGAGATAAAGAGGGAAAGAGACAGAGACACACGCAGCCCTGTTTCAACATTCAAGAAGCTTTCCCTCTGCAGGTGGGGACCGGGGCCTTGAACCTGGGTCCTTGAGCACTGTCCTTGAGCTTAACTAGGTGCACCACCACCTGGCCCCAAAACCTAGACTCCAGAGATGAACCCTCACGGCGGCAGGTATGTGTTCGATTTTGAGAAGGGATAGCCCACGTGGATCAGGACCCGCTGTGCTTCTGGGACTCACTAGGCCATGATTCCTCTGGACTGGATAGAGCTGCCATGAAACAGAATGCGGAAGGATTCTCAAAACAGACAGAACTCACTTCTGAAATCGCCTACCATCCTGTCCACCTAGCAAAACTGTATTCTAGGGCAGGGGTGGCACACATTACAGTGTGTAGGGACCATGGTTCAAGCCCCTGTTCCCCACATGCAGGAGGGAAGGTTCACAAGTGGTGAAGCAGGGCCGCGGCTGTATGTTTCTCTTTTCCTTTCTCCCTCTCTCCTCTAGCTCAATCTATTTCTGCCTCTATCCAAAACAGACACATGCTTTTTTAAAAAAAATTTTAAAAAATATTTTTTTATTTTATTTATTTATTTCCCTTTTGTTGCCCTTGTTGTTTTATTGTTGTAGTTATTATTGTTGTTGTCGTTGTTGGATAGGACAGAGAGAAATGGAGAGAGGAGGGGAAGACAGAGAGGAGGAGAGAAAGACAGACACCTGCAGACCTGCTTCACCGCCTGTGAAGTGACTCCCCTGCAGGTGGGGAGCCGGGGTTCGAACCGGGATCCTTATGGCGGTCCTTGCGCTTTGCGCCACCTGCGATTAACCCGCTGCGCTACCGCCCGACTCCCAGACACATGCTTTTTAAAGTAGGAAGAGGAGGCTGGGTGATAGTCCACCTGGTCATACATGTTATAGTGCTCAAGGATCTGGGTTCGAGCCCCCACTTCCCAGTTGTAGGGGGATAGCTTCACAAGTGATGGCGCAGGGCTGCAGGTGTTTTTCTCTTTCCCTGCATCTCCACCTCCTCTCAGTTTCTCTCTGTCCTATCAAATCACATAGGAAGGGGGGAATGAAAGAGAGAAAATGACCTCTGAGAATAGTGGGTCTGTCATACAGAGCACCTAGCCCAGCAATAACACTAGTGGCAATATAATAATAATAATAATAGAAAAGATAAATAAAACTTTTTTAATTGTGGCAGAAAAAGAGTGAAGATATAAGGTAGAATAAATTGTTGACTAATCATGAACCTCAAGGCAAGAATACCACGGATGAAGATTGGGGTCTCCATTTTGGATAAAGCTAGTAGGTCTATTTTAGGTATATTCCAAAGGGCCCATGAATTTGTTAGTTTTCACCTTTTCCTGACAGCTAAAATGCAGGTGGGCTAAAGATATTGCCTGGGGAGATGGTGTCATAGTTGGAAAAAGGACTAGAGAGCTGGGTCAGGGAAGAGAGTAGCAGCCAACTATGGAGAAAGTATATGAATATTGTTAACTGTAAACCCCATCGATCTGATCTGGGGCCCATGTTCAGCACAGGAGCCTGTGTGACCTCTGCATCCCTGTAGGTCTGAGCTCACAGTCTGTGGTCACGACTGGGAACACTCCAGGCTGCACTCATTTCAGGACCCATCTTCCTCGGGTGGTAGGCAGAGTATGTTGTCCGACCTCCCTTCAGAGGATGGAACATTCCCCACCCTTGTTGATCCACACTGAGGGCAGGGTCCTATGGGGCCCACAGAGGGGTCCATTGTGTTGTTCCTGATGGAGATGAGCAGTGACCATGGAGAGAGGGTCTGTGAGAGCTCTAGGGCCATCATGTCTGTGTGGGAATCCCAGGACTCCCTGACTAGGCCCCAGGTGCTGGGATGGCCTGGCAGTGACTAAGAGTCATCACTGAAGTGTGCCGGTCTCTTGCCCTTACCCAGCTTTTGTCGTCCTTGCTTTGTCTGACAAGGTCAGCTTGGGAGTGATTGGGGGACATGTGGTAGGAGGTAGGTGAGGAGGGTGTCTAGGTCTAAGTAGAGACTGTTTCATTGGTTACTTTAAGGAGTCTTTTTCTTTTTTTAAAATGTTTTTTTAATATTTATTTTATTTATTTATTCCCTTTTGTTGCCCTTGTTGTTTTATTGTTGTTGTTGATGATGACATCGTTGTTGGATAGGACAGAGAGAAATGGAGAGAGGAGGGGAAGACAGAGAGGAGGAGAGACAGACAGACACCTGCAGACCTGCTTCATGGCCTTTGGAGGGACCCCTTGCAGGTGGGGAGCCGGGGGCTCAAACCCGGGTCCTTATGCCGGTCCTTGCGCTTTGTGCCACGTGCGCTTAAGCCGCTGCGCCCCCGTCTGCTTCCCAAAGAGTCTTTTTCTCAACAGCAGTGAGCGGAAGCATTGGGCACTGCAGTCTCTCAAAGCCTGGACTCGGATCCAGATGGCTGTCCACCTTCCCTGTCTCGCTGCTGAGTTCTAGGCAATGCTTGGCTTCTGTCCTCACAGAGACACTGCAGAGACGCCCATCAGCGTGAGACGCGCCCTGGGAGGCTCCTTGAGTGAGTCTTCACTTGAGGTGGGACACACCTGTGTCTCTGCTGCCACTGAGTCTCAGCACCGTCCAGGGGTCTTGTGGAATCTGAGGACCCTAATCTGAGCCTTACTCAGCCAGCGACCCCACTCAGAGGTGGACTTGGGAAAGCAGGACAGTATGGCAGAAAGTAACCTGGACTGTGAGGGGCATTGCCCTACAGCAGAGGACTCAGGAGGGAGTGTAGGAGGAGGCAGTAGGAACTTTGGGGTACTCGTGCACAGTACCTGGGAAGGATGGGTGCTAGTGCACGGTGCCTGAGAGGATGGGTGCTAGTGCACAGTGCCTGGGAAGGATGGGTGCTAGTGCACGGTGCCTGAGAGGATGGGTACTAGTGCACGGTGCCTGGGAAGGATGGGTGCTAGTGCACGGTGCCTGGGAAGGATGGGTGCTAGTGCACGGTGCCTGAGAGGATGGGTGCTAGTGCACAGTGCCTGAGAGGATGGGTGCTAGTGCACGGTGCCTGAGAGGATGGGTGCTAGTGCACGGTGCCTGAGAGGATGGGTGCTAGTGCACGGTGCCTGAGAGGATGGGTGCTAGTGCACGGTGCCTGAGAGGATGGGTGCTAGTGCACGGTGCCTGGGAAGGATGGGTGCTAGTGCACGGTGCCTGGGAAGGATGGGTGCTAGTGCACGGTGCCTGAGAGGATGGGTGCTAGTGCACAGTGCCTGGGAAGGATGGGTGCTAGTGCACGGTGCCTGGGAAGGATGGGTGCTAGTGCACGGTGCCTGGAAATGACCCGGCCCGCTTTGAGACTGTGCGGGCCAGACGGTCGCCCCTGGTCACAGCAGAGAACAGGCATTTATGGGAGCGAGTCTCCACTGAGCAGACGCACCGGCCGCTCTGCTCCTGGCCGTCACGTCCCGGTTCCTCGTGTCCCCATCTGGACGGAGCTTTGCCCAGACCGCCGCCTGCCGGGCACAGCTGCGCCACACAGGACCCCGCGCTTGGCCTCACAGGCCGCGACCTGGCTGCAGATCAGACGGAGATTCCTGTCCTGGCCCTGAGGTGCCCGGCTAGCTGTGCCCACGCTGCCCAGCCCCTGCCCGGCGGCTCCCTAACAGCCTCACGCGTGCAGCCAGGCGCCTGTGCGGAGCTTCAGCTCGGAGGAGGGAAGGGCCCGGAGCCTGGGCAGGTGTGGCGGTGCTGAGCAGAGTCCTTCAGAGACAGGGTGCTGCTCTGCACTCATGCGGCTGCTGCCCGCGGCTCCCCACCTCTCTCTCCACCTCCTTCTCTCTCTGTCGCTGCACCTCCTTCTACTCCACCTCCTTCTCTCTCCATCTCTCTCCATCTCCTTCTCTCTCCACCTCTCTCCGTCTCCTTCTCTCTCCACCTCTCTCCATCTCCTTCTCTCTCCACCTCTCTCCATCTCCTTCTCTCTCCACCTCTCTCCATCTCCTTCTCTCTGCACCTCTCTCCATCTCCTTCTCTCTCCACCTCTCTCCGTCTCCTTCTCTCTCCACCTCTCTCCATCTCCTTCTCTCTCCACCTCTCTCCGTCTCCTTCTCTCTCCACCTCTCTCCGTCTCCTTCTCTCTCCACCTCTCTCCGTCTCCTTCTCTCTCCACCTCTCTCCATCTCCTTCTCTCTCCACCTCTCTCCATCTCCTTCTCTCTCCACCTCTCTCCATCTCCTTCTCTCTCCACCTCTCTCCATCTCCTTCTCTCTCCACCTCTCTCCGTCTCCTTCTCTCTCCACCTCTCTCCATCTCCTTCTCTCTCCACCTCTCTCCGTCTCCTTCTCTCTCCACCTCTCTCCATCTCCTTCTCTCTCCATCTCTCTCCATCTCCTTCTCTCTCCATCTCTCTCCATCTCCTTCTTTCTCCACCTCTCTCCATCTCCTTCTCTCTCCACCTCTCTCCATCTCCTTCTCTCTCCACCTCTCTCCGTCTCCTTCTCTCTCCACCTCTCTCCGTCTCCTTCTCTCTCCACCTCTCTCCATCTCCTTCTCTCTCCATCTCTCTCCATCTCCTTCTCTCTCCATCTCCTTCTCTCTCCACCTCTCTCCATCTCCTTCTCTCTCCACCTCTCTCCGTCTCCTTCTCTCTCCACCTCTCTCCGTCTCCTTCTCTCTCCACCTCTCTCCATCTCCTTCTCTCTCCATCTCTCTCCATCTCCTTCTCTCTCCATCTCTCTCCATCTCCTTCTCTCTCCACCTCTCTCCATCTCCTTCTCTCTCCACCTCTCTCCATCTCCTTCTCTCTCCACCTCTCTCCATCTCCTTCTCTCTCCATCTCTCTCCATCTCCTTCTCTCTCCATCTCCTTCTCTCTCCACCTCTCTCCATCTCCTTCTCTCTCCACCTCTCTCCATCTCCTTCTCTCTCCACCTCTCTCCATCTCCTTCTCTCTCCACCTCTCTCCATCTCCTTCTCTCTCCACCTCTCTCCATCTCCTTCTCTCTCCATCTCTCTCCATCTCCTTCTCTCTCCATCTCTCTCTATCTCCTTCTCTCTCCACCTCTCTCCATCTCCTTCTCTCTCCATCTCTCTCCGTCTCCTTCTCTCTCCATCTCCTTCTCTCTCCATCTCTCTCTGTCTCCTTCTCTCTCCATCTCTCTTCATCTCCTTCTCTCTCCATCTCTCTCTGTCTCCTTCTCTCTCCATCTCTCTCCATCTCCTTCTCTCTCCACCTCTCTCTGTCTCTCATCCCGACCCTCACGCAGGTGGATGTGCCTGCTATGCTTGGGGCACACTGCAAAGCTGCCTCCCTGTGCCATGTCTCCCCATCTCTCTCCCCCGTCTCTATCTCCACCTCTCTCCATCTCCGCCTCTCCATTTCCACCTCTCTCCATTGCCGGGCTAATGTTGCAGTTGTTTCTTCCCGGGCATGTGCTCTCTGGGTTGGAGAGAACTCAACCAGAGCCAACGTGGGCTGCTGCTTACTCAGCAACTCGGGAGAGAGACCAGGAACTCGTGGTGGTGCGGGAATGCAATGCAATGTATTTATTGATCAGAGACAACGCCTTTATCTATAACTTTAACTGGAAGTGGCAAGTGGGGAAAGGAAATGGCTAGGAGAGGGGGTGGAGAAAAGAGCGGGAAGGTAGCAAGCTTCCATAGCAGCTGTTGTGAAGGTTCTAACCAGTGGGATTAACCAACACCCTGCAGGCAGGGCGGGTCTCAGGCAAAACAGTGATTATGTAAACAGACCACAGCATCAGCCATGCAGCATGGAGCAGGGGGAGCTGATTTAATGCCCGACACTCCATCTCTCTCCACCTCCATCTCTCTCCACCTCTCCATCTCCACCTCTCTCCATCTCTCCCCATCTCTCTCCATCTCTCCCCATCTTCATCTCATTTCTCACTCTATCTCCCCCCATCTTCATCTCTCTCCATTTCTCTCTCTACTTCTCCCCATCTTAATCTCTCTCCATCTCCACCTCTCTCCATCTCTCTCTCCATTTCTCTCCCCACCTCTCTCTCTGTCTCTCTCTTTCTGTCTCTCTCTCTCTCTCTGTCTCTCTCTCTCTCTCTCCTGCCAGCCTTCTTTACTTGGCCACTTCTTAGTTACATTCCTCTGTGATGACTAGAGCTCACTGCCAAAATGCAGCTCAATGCTGGTATGTTTGTGAAGACTGATTCTCTAAAATACTGTTTGACTCAGCCTATAATAATGAAATTTAGCATAGTAATTTTTAATCTTTTTAAAAAACTGTCTAAACATTTAAGAAAATGTTGAATTTTTATTTTCCCCAAACCATAGATTATGTTTGAAAGATTGGTTTTTGTTCCCATTGTAAAGTTGTGATAGTATTTAAATTGAGGGGGGCCAGGTGGTGGCATAGCCCCCAAGTGTGTTACCAGGTGTAAAGACCCAGGTTCAAGCCCCTGGCCCCACCTGCAGGGGGGACGCTTCACAAGAAGTGAAGCAGGGCTGCAGATGTCTCTCTGTCTCTCTCCCTCTCTATCTCCTCTCCCTCCCCTCTCAGCTTCTCTCTGTCCTGTACAATAAAAATAGAAAGAAGGGAAAAATGTCTGCCAGGAGCAGTGAGTTCATAGTGCTGGCCCAGAGCCCTAGTGATGACCCTGGTGGCCATGAAAAGAGAGAGGGAGGGAGGGAGAGAGAGAGAGAGAGAGAGAGAGAGAATGTCCACAGCACTAGGTATTCAGCTTTTGACAGTATTTCAGCTTTCAATAATGATTCATACAGTTTCCAAGTTTTCTCACCCACCAGATTATATATATTTGATAACATCTGGGCACTTTTATTTTTATTTTTTATTACTGATTCAATAATAATTACAGTATTATAAGATTACAAGAGTATAGCTCCACATTGCATCCACCACCAAAATTCTGTTTTGCTCATTTATTTTGGGCGGCGAGAACCAGTGTTCTTTTGGCCTACCTTTTCTGTTTTTTACATTAGTGACTTAATAATGATTCGTAAGGTGACGCGTGTCACACTACCCCACTTCCATGGCCCAAGGTCTGTGTCCCCGCCCCGCCAGTGCTGCCTGCTGTAGTCCTCACAGGTACGGTTGACTAATAGTCATTGATGTTTCAAGCTCTTCCATTCTCTGTATTCTCCATGTGAAATCAGCCACTACAACCAAGACTTTCAATGACTGGTGAAGTCTAGAATGTGTGACTTCAGGGGGTTCTACTCTTTGTGTTGTTGTCTTGCTGGTGTGACTTGTGTGCCAGCCAACATTCTCTGGAGGAAACGGGGGTGCTTGTGAAGATCCGTCCTGGGCCTCTGCGTCTCCACTGACTGAGGAGCAGCAGCTCCGTGGCCAAGTCCAGGAGCCTGTGTGACCGTCAGGAATGGCTTAGAAAGCAGGGGCTGGGCCTCTAGCTCTGGGCTACAAAGCCAGGGTAGATATGGATCGAGCATTTACGAGTTGATTGCTAAGTGTCAGAGTACATCCCTGTAATTCAGTGTTTGGTGCTACATGGAAGCATTTAAATCGGAAAACATAGGCCACCCTGAGTTTGAGCTGTACCTTCCTGATGGACTTCTCCCTCAAGTACCCCCCCCACCCCCCGTGACAGTGTGACCTTGGCACAAAGGTCTCTGCTCTGGGGCAGTCTGCAGTCACAGCCCTGCTCCACCATTTGTTGGCTGTTTTGCTGAGAGGTCTCTAAAGCCTCGACTTCCTTTCTTGTAAAACGGAGATAGTAGAAGCATCTGTCTCATTATTGCTAAGACTGTGAGAAGCTGAGCACAGTGTGACGTGCATGGAAAGCTTTCAGGAGAAGCCAGCTATGTGTGCATGCATATAAACTGGTATCATTCTCAACACTATTTTCTCTATCTTTAACATTTAAAAACTGGGTGGGTGGCGGGGAGGGGTAGATACCATAATGGTTCTTCCAAGAAACTCTCCTGCCTGGAGCTTCAGAGAATCAGATTCAATCCCTGTACCATCAAGAACTAGAGCTGAGCAGTGCTCTGGTAAAATAATAAAATAAAATGAAATCGAAATGTAGCTAGTATTTCTACTGTTAGCAGATTTTATGTATCTCTGATGGTTTTGTTTTGGTCCTTTGTGTGGTCACTACTATGTAAACATTGTCCTTTGGTGGTTGACATTAATCCTATTGGAATTCAGAAGCATGAGGACAGTCACAGAAGGAAGACGAGGCCATTTCTCTGCTCGTGAAAGTCAGCCGAGGGCTCACTGTTACTAACAGTGACCGTAGGTTAGATCGTGCATCGGAAAGCTTTAAACTTGACTTCCTTCTGCCTCTTCACACTCGTAAGAATTCTGAGAAACACATGCACTGAGGTGAGCATGGGGAGTGCGTGTGAGTCTGCATTTGCCTGTGAACACACACGTGTGAGGTGTCGCATGCCCATAGGTGGGACTCTGGGCACGTTTGCTGCACCTTAGTTTTGAAGGGTTGGACATTGTTTATTTTTATCATGACCGTAAAATAATAATAAATATACAAAAGATGCTTTGTTCTTTTTTAAAGCATACTTTTTTACAGTTTTATTAATATTTTCCCCTTTTGTTGCCTTTGTTTATTGTTGTTGTTGTTGGTGGTGGTGGTCAGGACAGAGAGAAATGGAGAGAGGAGGGGAAGACAGAGAGGAGGAGAGAAAGACAGACACCTGCAGACCTGCTTCACCGCCTCTGAAGTGACTCCCCTGCAGGTGGAGAGCTGGGGGCTCGAACCGGGATCCTTATGCCGGTCCTTGTGCTTTGCATCATGTGTACTTGACCTGCTGTACTACCGCCTGGGGCCTGCTTTGTTCTTCTTAATCACCAATTTTAGTGGATTTCTTCTTGCCTAGGAAGGAAAACTATAATCTCTTATTCTAATTTTCTTATTCTTCCTGAAGTGTATCATAGACTGTTCTTCAGACTTATTTCCCAAAATTCCTCTTCACTCACATCGTCTCATCAGAAAATGAACTATTGTTCCACAGGCATATTCCATAAGCTGGTCTGGTCTAGTGAGCACATGGTTTTGTAATATCTAAAACATACACACACACACACGCACGAAAAAAAGAAAAAAAACTATATATGTTTTCAGTCCTTGAAGACTTTTGAAAACAACTATAAGCTCGTGTCGAATGACAGGTTGTTAGAAAGCAATATGAAAAAGTCCTTAAAAAATAAAAATGGTGTGGAGAGAGAGCTGGGTAGATAGCATCAAGATTCTGCAAAAGGCCCTCCTGCCTGAGGCCCTGACGTCCCAGGTTCAATCCCCAGCACCACCATATGCCAGAGCTGAGCAGGGCTCTAGTCTGTCCTTCCCTCATTAAAAATAAAGAAAAAAAATGTACCAGCATATCACGATTTTGTACACTTTGGTTCCCCATCAGGTGTTGAGCGGAACATATTTCTGCTGGGTACTTTCAATCGTCATCACAGAGATGCCTTCCTGAGGAAAAAGAAAATATCTGTTCTGATAGCACAGATTTTTATATTGTTCACAAATTTGAAAGACTACTCTTTTCTGTTATTATAAACATTTCACCTTGGAATACTAAGGACATAAACTAATTTGTATTACCGGTGTCAAACTCAGGAAGGGCATGCCATAGCTGTCTTCATCTTACTTTCTCTCCCTTTCCTTCTTTCTTTCTTTCTTTCTTTCTTTCTTTCTTTCTTTCTTTCTTTCTTTCTTTCTTTCTTTCTTTCTTTCCTTCTTTCTTTCTTTCTTTCTTTCTTTCCTTCTTTCTTTCTTTCTTTCCTTCTTTCTTTCCTTCTTTCCTTCTTTCTTTCTTTCCTTCCTTCTTTCTTTCTTTCTCTCTCTCTGTCTGTCTCTCGCTCTTCCTTCTTTTATTTCTTCTCTCCTTTCTTCTTTTTACATCCCCTCTCACCAGTTGGGCCAGCTCCAACTTCTTCACCTGCTGCAATTGCCTTCCTTATACACACATAACTCTTATCATAAGTTTCACCCACACTAAGTCCTTCAGTGCTTCTCTTCTTGTATTTCATTCCCAGTCTCACCTTTTCTCAGAACATGACCAAAATGTCTTATAAATAATTAAAGCTAACTAAACCCCTAAATAAATAAATCGGTAAAATATTAAAGCAAATTAATGGAAGTGGAGGCACACGACCAGAATGTGACTCCCTGGCATGTGGGTGAGGGCAGGGACACGCTCATGTGTGCGTCTCTGTCTTCATGACTCCACCGTGCACATGTAGGGCCTGAGAGCGACCCGCGTGCCCGCAGACCGGTGCCCGGGCAAAGAAGGCTTCTGCAGTAAAGTACTGCTCCCTAGTCTGAAACATGCTAGTTTTCATTTCTCTTGAGAAGAAGCTCTATTTCCTGATTGCATTCTAGGACTGACTTGTAACAGTGGTCAGTTCTACCCTTGCAAATATATATATTTAATATAACAGTTGCTCTTGAAGTCTTTATTTCATATGTGACATAAGCCTGTGAAAAAATGCCCTAGAGTCCATATGGTTCCATACTTGATTTCCATAAATATATCTATACTAACCTCTACTGATGTCAGACGAATGTTTGAGTCTAGGAATTCACTGAAATATAAGGATTTAAATATCAAGTTCAATTTGCATGATCACAAGTCAGTTTCCAGCTCCTCCCTCATCTGAGAAAGGAAGCAGTTGGAGCTACTGCAAAGACTTCATTGAAAACAACGGGCCAAGCACCGCCATGGGGCCCTAGTTCATGTCTGGTCACTTTCCTACCTTGCTTTCTGCCAGACTTTCCTGAGGCCACAAAGCCGACTTCCCCAGAGTCTTACCCCAGCTGAGTTCAGCTGAGGCCAGTCCTTTTAAAAATCAAGGAATAAAGAATAGGAAAAGCTGTCAGGGGAGAGGATGGGATTCCGAGTTCTGGTGGTAGGAATTGTGTGGAGTTATACCCCTTTTCCTATGGTTTTTGTTAGTGTTTCCTTTTTATAAATAAAAATTATTAAAAAAATAAAAATGAATAAATGTCAGGGCAATTCTGAGAGGTCAGATTAACAGGCTGTAAACTGGGGCAGGGGTTCTCATATGGAAGATGAAGAGTCCAGGCCTCTAGCGCTTCTCAATCTGAAACAGGAAAAAAGCAAAAACAAGCAAAAAAGCACTGTGAAATATTAGTAGCTGGTTCACAAGTAAACGGTGCCACTTTCTAGCGCAGACGAGAGCATACTACGTCAATAAAAATTCAATGTTCTCTGTCATAAATGTTTGAAATCAGGTTTTATTATAAAAGAAGAAGTTCATTTAATCTTTCCACTTGCTTTTAGAAGCAAGAAAAGATTCCATGAGAACTTGGCAGTCAGCAAAATGATCTTTGACCACTACCAATTCTTTTCTTCTTCTTCTCTTTAATGAAATCTCTCTAAAAGTCAAAAGTTTTCCTTTTCAAAGTTGTGAACTCTGTCTCTGGGTCTGGGAATAGGCTTTTGAATCTGTCGAGACTCAGGACTGCCTTTGAGGGAGGGAGATTCTTGGCAGAACTGCAGCCTCTGTGGTGTGGGGCTGTTCTGGTCACTCTCCTCACAGAGGTCACAGGTAGGAGGCCCAGCCTGTGGGTGGCCAGAGCAGGGAGTGTTTGCGGGGAGCCTGTGGTTTTCTTGCCATTTTCTGTGATAAGTGCTTAAAGTCTCTTATTTATATTTGCCCCTGCACTGCTGCTCTGCTTCCCTCCTCTACAGACTGCTTCCAGCTGCTTGTCCACTGCCTCTCACACCTCTCATCCTCCTTGCTCTGCTCTCTCCCTGTCTCCTTCTCCCTCCCTCCCCCTCTTTCCCTCCCTCTCCCTCTCCCTCTATTCTCTCTCTCCCTCTCCCTCTCTCTCCCTCTCTCCCTCTCTTCCTCTCTTCCTTTCCCTCTCTCTCCCTCTCCCTCCCTCTCCCTCTCCCTCTCTGTCTCCCTCCCTCTCTCCCTCTCCTTCTCCCTCCCTCCCTCTCCCTCTCCCTCTCCCTCTCTCTCCCTCTCCCTCTCTGTCTCCCTCCCTCTCTCCCTCTCTCTCCCTCTCCCTCTCTCCCTCTCCCTCTCCCTCTCCTTCTCCCTCCCTCTCTCCCTCTCTCCCTCTCCCTCTCCCTTTCTTTGTCATAAGGGTTTGCACTGGAGCTTGATGCCTGCAGGACTCCACCATTCCAAATTGTTTTATTTTGACAGAGGGTGAGATACAGAGAGGGGCAGGGCGAGAGACAGAGAAGGAGACAGACCTGCAGCTCTGCCCCACCAGGGAAGCGTCCCCTGCGCAGGGCGAGAGCAGGAGCTTGAACCCAGGTCCTTGCAGACAGTAAGGGACACTCCGCCATGAAGTCACCGCGTGCCCCTTCTCCCCTTTCCACTTTTCTGCTGTCTTTATTTTAGGTTCTTTTCTAAATAATACATTTGGGGAAGTATTTTAATCACTACGTAGCCTAAAAGTAGCCACAGGCCTAGGAGATAGGTCACTAGAGCGCAGAGTTGCCAAGCCCGAGGGCATGGGTTTGAGCCCCCAGGACTGCACGGAATGCTGCACACAGCGCCTCAGTTAGTGGGCCGGCTCCGAGATGGCGTTCTTCTCCCCCTAACTCACACTCTCTTCCTTGCTTCCTCTGTGACAATCTGAAGTTAAAAGGGGGAAACATAGTTTATTGTGAATGGCGGGATCGCACAGGTCCAACGGCCGGGCGCCAAAGGAGGGGAGAAAAGAGTAAGAAAGGAAATGAGAAAGCTCGAGGAAAGCCAGCCGATGTCCAATTGTCTTGATGGCCAGTGATCAACTTGCATAGTTTTGGTGCTGTGAAATATTTTATTTTCTTGATTTTCAAAGGAAAACTCAAGAGGAATATTTAAACATGAAAAAATAAAAGTTGACCCCAGAGTGAATGGATGTGTGCTTGTGTCTGTCTGGCAGAAGAGGGTCTGAGGAGACCATCCTGGTGTCTCTTAGAGGGTGTTCAAAGAGAAAAGCGTACAGGGTTGGTGCAGGCGGACCCCCAGCAGAACTCTCACTTGACAAACGTGCTTTACCGAGACTTTTCTCTAGGAGAAAACAGCCCATGATTTGAAGCAGATTTTTTTTTTACATCATCTGTGGTGGGAAATACATCACCCCTCCAAGAATTATATTCATATACAGAATACTCAACAGAGTACTACGCAGCAATAAACAATGATGGTATTGGGTCTTTTGGGATAAAGTGGACGGAACTGGAGAATAAGATTGTTGTTTTCGACGGGTTAGGTTGTTTTCGCCGGGCTGGCTTCACGGGCGGGTAACAGATGACCAGGGACTCATGTCTGGGTTGTACGCAGTATCTCTTTATTCATGCAGGACGCAGCACAATCTAAGATGAGCTAAGCTAAATTCAAGGTACAGTACCCTAAAACTCACAATGCTGTCTTTATATATACTTGCCAAGTAGGGTGGAAACAGGGTGTGACATAGAGAGGGTGGAGAGAAAAGTGACTGGTGACAATCAGAGTGTGACAAGGAGAGGATCAGGGTGTGACAAGGAGGTGGGGTGGAGCAAAAACATATCATGAAACAGTGGGGATTGAACCAATGCCCTGGAGGGAGGTGCTTGTTAACAGCGGTTATATAAATAGAATGAAGTGGTTATGTAAATAGAATAGTGTTAAGCAGGGGGGATTTAAACCAAATGAAACAGAAGGGGTCTCATGCATACCAACAATTCCCCCTTTCTTTTTAACTAATGGCCATTGTAGGGTGAACAGAAACGTATATCATACAGGCGTTTTCAAAAGAACTGGCATAAGACATGGAAAACAAAATAGGCGAGCAGCAATAACCAGTGTGATGCCAAGGGGAGCTTTTCTTGCCTCAAAGGGCAAGGCCTAGCAGGCGAAAGGGCATTTCTTGCCTCTGGGAACGCTTCATGCCTCTGGGGGCATCTCTTGCCTCAAAGGGCGTTTCCTGCCTCTGTGGGCATCTCTTGCCTCTTGGGGCGCTTCATGCCTCTGTGGGCATAACCTAATAAGGAGGGGGAGTTTTCTGCCTCTGGGACAGAGCCTGCAGGCGAGGGGACATGGTCTATAAAGTCTCAAGGCAATTGGCTGAAGTTAGTCTTTGAGAAACACAGCAGTGTGCACCAGTAAGTCCAATGGAGGTGTCAGTCCAAAGTAGCTGACCACAGAAGAAAATGCCAGAGGATGAAACGCTGCACGTCTGTCTCGATGGGGAATGTTGGCCACCAGAATTCTGCTTTTCTGTAGAGAGTGAGCTTTCGAGTCTGTGAATCTGTTTCTTCAGGTCGTGCCAGGTCACATCATTGGTTTCCGGGGGCGATGTCAGAGAACAGGGGTCCAAATGGATTTCCGGGAATTCCATTTGAGTAGATGCTTTTTCATGTGAAGACTTTGACAGCTGAAATTCACTTACTTGTCAAACAAAACTTGTAGCAGATTAGAAGTTTACTATAATTGATAACTCCATTATAATTGGAAGTCCTTTCTAGTATGATTTTAAGGTTGTTTAAACAGTTTAAACTCAATAAAATGTGGAAAGGTAAACAGAAGAACCACAGTTAAAAGCCTCAGGCATGGGAATAATTAACATAATCATTGCACTATCTGCCCCACCCATAACTCATACAGTTTTCAGGATTAAACGTTTCAGATTCATGTCAAGAGGTAAAAGAGAAATCAAAGGAGGGAAAAAACAACTTTTTGGATTGTTTCTGGATGTCTCTAGAAATCATGGCTGCGTCCAGCATTTTTTTTAAGTCAATGTCAAACAAAAATTCAGTCATTCAAATCATTCTCTTATGAAATGCAACTTGAACCAGATTATCAAGATCTCACCATGTAGGATTAAGAATCCCCGGAGGGCAACCTAGTCCAAAAAGGTCCTCGAAATTCCATTTAGGGTGTTTCTGACTGTTCCTGCTGGATTGCTTCAGGCACCCATTTTTAAAAGTGTCTTCCCATTGAAGAAAGAATCCAATCAGGAGAGTAGAACTAACCACGTGTCTCCATACTTGGGAACTGCCAGGGTACTCGAGAATGTTCTTCAAATTAGAGTAGTCCTTCTCCATGGGAAACATTCGAGAAGAAGTCCAGAAAGTCCCAGGGGAAATCCCTATGCATGTCCCAAGGTCTACGATCATGGTCATAAAGAATGAAATTATGGCCTGGAGCGAAATGTAGTCCTTTTCCTCGGGAAACATGAGAGAGGGAATCCAGAAAGTCCAAGGAGAAATCTCCGTGCATCTTCCAAGCTCTATGATCCCAGTCATAAGAAACCAAAGTTCCCAGTGAGGGAACCAAAGTGTGGCCCAGAGTAAAATGTTCCAGAGACAGAGAAACTGTCTCATAATGAAACAGTAGAGGCTTTGGCAAACCTCTTCGTAAGTAGAAAGGCAACCCATGGTGGATGGGTAGCCAAGTTTACTTATCTGGACGATGGGGGGGTAGGATCCCACGTTGATGCCGGTCCATGTTTCAGGGCTTATTTCAGTCCCTGTTCAGGCGCCATATGTTGTTTTCGACGGGTTAGGTTGTTTTCGCCGGGCTGGCTTCACGGGCGGGTAACAGATGACCAGGGACTCATGTCTGGGTTGTACGCAGTATCTCTTTATTCATGCAGGACGCAGCACAATCTAAGATGAGCTAAGCTAAATTCAAGGTACAGTACTCTAAAACTCACAATGCTGTCTTTATATATACTTGCCAAGTAGGGTGGAAACAGGGTGTGACATAGAGAGGGTGGAGAGAAAAGTGACTGGTGACAATCAGAGTGTGACAAGGAGAGGATCAGGGTGTGACAAGGAGGTGGGGTGGAGCAAAAACATATCATGAAACAGTGGGGATTGAACCAATGCCCTGGAGGGAGGTGCTTGTTAACAGCGGTTATATAAATAGAATGAAGTGGTTATGTAAATAGAATAGTGTTAAGCAGGGGGGATTTAAACCAAATGAAACAGAAGGGGTCTCATGCATACCAACATAAGATGCTCAGGGAAGCCAGTCAGAAGGTTGGGAGTTGGGTGGTAGTGCAGCCTGTTAAGGACATGTGGTGCGAAGCACAAAGGCTAGCTTAAGGGTCCGGGTTCGAGGCCTGGCTCACCACCTGCAGTGGGGTCGCTTCACAAACGGTGAAGCAGGTCTGCAGGTGTCTATCTTTCTCTCCCCCTCTCTGTCTTTCCTTCCTCTCTCCATTTCTCTCTGTCCTATCCAACAATGACCACATCAATAACAACAACAATAATAATAACAATAAAACAACAAGAGCAACAAAAGGGAAAACAAGTAAATAAATATAAAAAAGTCAAACCTCTTTTCAAGACTGAATTAAATATTTAATTCTCAGAATTTAAATATGTACATCTTGGTGTGTATTTCTTTGGGCTGAACCTTCTATAATTCATAGATTCTTGAAGCTGAGTTTGTATTTTTTTACAGATATAGATATTGCAATTTATTTTTCTTTTAATATCTTTAAAATGAATTTTGTTTTATTTCGGTATTTGGAGTGTGTATAACCATCTGTATCCATCCTGTCCCTCTTTATATTGAGGAATGCGGTGGGTAATGGTTCTTTCCCTGCTATTTTGTTTTGTTTCGGTATTCGGAGTGTGTATAACCATCTGCCTCCATCCTGTCCCTCTTCACATGAGGAATGCTGTGGGCACTGGTTCTTTCCCTGCTATTTTGTTGTTCCCGTCTGCCCAGTGGTCAGTTTCCTCTCTGCTGGTCACACAGATAAGTTTCCTTCATTTGACTCCGGGCTGCTTGCTACTAGGGACTCCTGAGACTTTTCTTATTTTTTAATCTAAAGAGTCAGCAAGTCAGTGTTGCAGTGTTGCAGCATTTTTGCGATGCTGCTTTGAAGTTTTTGTCAGGTACGATGTCTGATTTATCTCGGGATCAGTCTCCATTTGTTATCTTTACTCCATCAAGCAGTGATTCTTCATCGGAGGGATGATCTCTTTTCATTCTATGTACCCTGTGGCTCAATATTTTATCTTTTTATTTCTTTTTAACAGACAAGCATGCTATTTGCATTTATCCTGCAGAGCCTCCAGGCTGTGCTTTCGGGGAAGGAAGGTTTTCTAAGGCATCCCAGTGTTCCCATCTCTGCCTGCGTGCACGGAAGCTGGTCAGCTGGCTCGGCCTCTGCTGGTCCACCTGCTTGGACCTATGACCCTCTAGACTCCCTGGGAGACTGGGCTTAGCCAGTGAGACTTCGGGGCATGCATAGCTGCACTAGAATTTTCCTAGCCACCGTCTATATCCAGAGAGAGACACTCACACATGCACAGAGAGGCACACACAGACACACACAGACACACACAGACACATGCACAGACAGACACAGAGACACACAGAACACACAGACACACACACACAGACACATACACATACACAGAGAGACACAGATCCACACAAAGATACATACAAAAAACACACAAAGACACAGTAGTCACAGTCTGTGCGGCATCTCCATCTCTGTAGTCACAGTCTGTGTGGCCTCTCTGTTTCTGTAGTCACAGTCTGTGCGGCGTCTCCGTCTCTGTAGTCACAGTCTGTGCGGCGTCTCCGTCTCTGGAATCACAGTCTGTGTGGCGTCTCCGTCTCTGTAGTCACAGTCTGTGCGGCGTCTCAGTCTCTGGAGTCACAGTCTGTGCGGCGTCTCCGTCTCTGGAGTCACAGTCTGTGCGGCATCTCCGTCTCTGGAGTCACAGTCTGTGCGGCGTCTCCGTCTCTGTAGTCACAGTCTGTGTGGCCTCTCTGTTTCTGTACTCACAGCGTGTGCAGCATTACTGTTTCTGTTTTCAGTTCTACTGAATTAACCTTTGAATATTCACAGTAGGTCATTTCCCATTAAACCAATATATGGATATTTTTATTTTCTAACATATTATAATTTAATTACAAATTTTCTATAGTTTCAACAATGACAAAACAATTTCTTTCAACTATC
>NC_080171.1:1111737-1325502 GCF_950295315.1 Erinaceus europaeus
ATGCAAGTCTATGTCTTCACTAAAGAAAATAGCAAAGGTGATCATTTTTTATTTTATTTTATTTTATTTTATTTATTTTGCCTCCAGGGTTATTGCTGGGGCTCGGTGCCTGCACTACGAATCCACTGCTCCTGGAGGCCATTTTTTCCCCTTTTGTTTCCCCTGTTGTTTATTGGTGGTATTTTTACTATTATTGTTGTCATTGTTGTTGGATAGGACAGAGAGAAATGGAGAGAGGAGGGGAAGACAGAGAGGGGGAGAGAAAGACAGACACCTGCAGATCTGCTTCACCACCTGTGAAGTGACTCCCCTGCAGGTGGGGAGCCGGGGGCTCGAACCGGGATCCTTACACCGGTCCCTGCACTTTGCGCCACCTGCGCTTAACCCGCTGCGCTACTGCCCGGCTCCCAAGGTGATCATTTTTATGATTCACTTTCTCAATGTTGTAAAATTATCTGCAGCCTCACATAAGGCTTATCAAGGGCGTCTTCATTTGTATCTCTACATGTTGTGTTGCTGTTAAAACTCGTAGCAGATCATACCCGTCTCTCTATAGCTTTTTACTTACTAGTATACCTTGGGAATCATTCGGTGCCAATACGACTAGAATGCCTTAGTGACTTTAGAAAATGAGTAGGACTAGGAATGAGACAAAGTTCCTCTTACTGATTCATTTGTGTTGCACATGACTGTGCCATAGCGCCAGTTTCTAGAAGTGGTGTTGCAGCAACGAGCTGCGATTTTTTTTTTTTTTTTGCTTGCTGAGTGATATTTATTTGTCAGACTTTTGTTCAGTATTTTACTGGTTAAACTTTCCACTGTGATGGAGCAAAATGTAGTCCTTTTCCTCAGGAAACATGGGCGAGGGAATCCAGAAAGTCCAAGGAGAAATCTCTGTGCATCTCCCAAGTTCTATGATTAGGGTCACAAGAAACCAAAGTTCCCGGTCAGGGAACCGAAGTGTGGCCCAGAGTAAAATGTTCCAGAGACAGAGAAACTGTCTCATGATGAAACAGTAGAGGCTTTGGCAAACCTCTTCGTAAGTAGAAAGACAACCCATGGCGGATGGGTAGCCAAGTTTACTTATCTGGGCGATGGGCGGGTTAGGTCCCACGTCGGTGCCGGTCCCTGTTTCAGGGCTTATGTCAGTCCCTGTTCGGGCGCCATAATGTTGTTTTCGCCGGGCTGGCTTCACGGGCGGGTAACAGACGACCTGGGACTCATGGCTGGGTTGTACGCAGTATCTCTTTATTCATGCAGGACGCAGCGCAGTCTGTACCAAGCTAAGCTAAACTAAAAACTACAAACAATCTTGTCCTTATAAATATACTAGCCCAGTAGGGTGGGAACAGGATGCGACGCAGAGAGGGTGGAGAGAAAAGTGACTGGTGAGAATCAGGGTATGACAAGGAGAGGGGGCGGAGCAGGTGAGGATTCTACCACTGAACCACGAATGCACTGGAGGGAGGTGGTGCTTGTTAATAGCGGTTATGTAAATAGAATAGTGTTAAGCAGGGGAGATTAAACCAAATGAAACAGAAGAGGTTTTTAAAAGCATACCAACAGTCTTACATCTAATATTTTTAAATATGGCATCCAATATTTTACTCTGAACATATAGTTAAAATAATTGCAATTTACATAGAAAAAGATATAGATTATTTTGAATCTGATATTTTCCCATCTGAACACCCACTTCCAAGTTGAATAATTAGTTTATTCATTTATTTGTTTGAGCCACAGTGATAATTGCTGTGTCTGCACATTATCACTGTTTTTAGAGGAAATTTCCCCTTTTCTTTCTTGTTGATAAAGGGTGAGAGACAGAGGGAGAGATAGAAAGGGGGTGAGAGACAGAGAGGAGAGACCCCGGCAGCACGGCTCTACAGCAGTGAAGCTGAACCTGCGGGTGGGGACCAGGGTCTCCAGCTGTGTCCTTGGACCCGGTGATTGGGGTGTGTGCTCTACTGGGTGCCAAGGCCTGACCCCACCACATAAAAACATAATGTACATTTCAGATAGTATGAGATCTGTGTGGCATACGTGTGTCATATTAGATGGTAGAACATAGGGTCCATCCTTTTTGATCTGCCAAGAATCTGCAGAATCCATCGAGTTTCTGCACAAGGCATTGGAGGCAGCTGAGAGGTGCGGCCACTCTGCCAGCCGCCACATTTACAGCCTCTCACAGTGTCTCCGTTGCAGACAGACACAGGACGACTTTCCAGTATTCATTTTATGTTGCAAGAGCATTTCACATGGTTTTCCTCTTAGGCGAGATGTCTTTGTTTTCCCACTTGGTTAGTAGGAAAGTAGCTATAAATACACGTTCTGCTCCGTGTGTTGCTCTGGTCATCACCTGTTTTTCTGTGAGGACACGGCATATAGCGCATCTCCTGAGTGACAGCCGTCTTGCTGGTCAGACAGACAGCCCATCAGCTGCAAAGAGTCAAAGCCACAGGATTCCAGCATCACACACCTCCTGTGGACATGCCCAGCTAGGTGTTATTACCCATTTAGGCCTAGGTCACTTTGGGAGTGTTTGAGTTCATATCTGAAAAATAAGTATGCTACAGAAAACCATTATAAATTCCCTGTTTATGGTGAATTTTGTCTGGGGATTTTTTTTTGTTTTGTTTTTGTGGGGGATTTCACTTACCCTTTTAGAGAGATAAATATTATTCAGATCACCTTGGTAACAGCGGGAACATGGCATGCAATATGCTTAGGGTCACTTTTACAATTAAATGGTGTTGTCTGGGGTTGACAGTATTAATTAATATTAAGATTAATCACTTTTTAAATAAGGGGGATTTTTGTTTTAAAATTGTAATTGCTACATTTGTGAGGCAAAACAGATTTAATTATTCCAAGAATGGTGAATTACTTTTTTAAGTGGAGAATATTTTTATGACATTCTTTTGGTTGGGTCTCACATGAATTAAAATTACCCCTACATACACACACACACACACACACACACACACACACCCACCACACACACACACACACACACCCTTTTGTTGTTCTTGCTGGGACTTCATAACTCTGGGTCCACACTTTCAGAAAGAGAAACAGACAGAGAGGCAGAGGAAAAGGAGAAAAGACAATATGGCACCAAACGGCCTCCAGGGCATGGTGGTTGGCCTCCAGACCCTCACACATGACCAGCGGGCACCTGCCCAGGTGAGCTATCTTACCGGCCTCATAGGGTTGCATCTTTTAATGTCTTAGCCCCAAAGTGCAGCACCTGTTCTGAATGTGTGTAGGAGTATATATACACATAAACAAATACGGTTTTAAATATCTTTCTCACATGGAAATTGTTAGTCCTTCTAAGACATTCTATGATAGACATTAGGAGCAGCAATAAGTGCATTTCTTGGCTTTCTTTCTTTCCTTCTTTCTTTCTTTCTTTCTTTCTTGCTTTATTTCTTCCTTCCTTCCTCTCTTTCTTTCTTTCTTTCACTCTTTTATTAGCTCTATTGAGGCAAACTTGCTCGGCCGAGTTTACAACAAGCAAAACTGGAGAGAAATCAAGACAGTGCTTAGAAAGGAAGGGAGAGAAAGCAGCCCATCTCAACACAGGTTAGCGGCTGCCAGTTTTGCACAAGGACCACAGAATACATCCTGTTCTACGTGCATATGGGCCCCTCACATTGGACTCTGGAATACCATTCACTGCACGGAAACGGAGTGTGTCTGTGTGGGTGTCTGCAAAGATACGTAACTCCCGATGTTGAGTTGCCAGGCATCTCTGGTTTCTCAGAATTTGGAGCTAGTGAGGGATAGCCTTTCTGTGTCATGTGACCATTACTGCTATGTTGTTATCTCTGGTCCTGATAAGCATCTCTGGGAGAGCGAGACTCTCCCCATATGATCGTGTAATTAACATTTTGCCTCCTCCCGAGATGCCATGACTGGACGTTTTGAGCATAAGAAGTTAACTTCAGTGACAGCTCTTCCTGGCAGTGCCCTTTCCAGCCAAGTCTCTTGCAGAATGGCAAACAATTCCAAAAGTATGGTACCTACACCCTCCAGGGGATTCCTAGGCAGTAGCGTTTATGGAGTCTAGTAAATCATAATGAAACCCGTTACAGATTCACGAGGACACCGTAGTCGCCAAGCTCAAAGCACCTTGCGATACCAGTCTTCCCTCTGGGAGTATGGACGGAAAGTCTTCATGGGTGCAGAGAGCCTTATTATCTTCTTATAAATCACACGGACCTTTGATTCAAGTAACCTCATCCCTAATGGAACGATTATCAGAATATAAATATGTAAAACAATGTAACCAGCTGAGTCTCCACAAAGAATGCGGCTATGACACTTGAGGTAGTCTAGCGCCTGTGAAGACCGACTGTTATAGTGAGGCTCTGGCTGCGGTGATGCTCTGGCACTGAGCTTTATGTCTGCAAAACCTCAAGGCATTGTTTGCTGGGGGTAAGATACATTCTCCCACACCCTGGTAGCAAGAGCATGGGCACAGGATTTGTGAACAGTTAAATATCCTTGAGTGGAACTTGAATAAGGATAAACCCAAAGCTGTATTGCGTCAGTTAATTTTTTTTTTCCTAGTCAGTTACTGTAGGCCTTGGGTTTGATGGGGGAGCATGGTGAGGGCTGAGGCCTGTGGGCACAGGAACTGTAGCAGTGAGCTGCACGTACACAGACGTACAAGTATAAAACTCTATCCCTGAAGTCTTATAATTTTGTGGACCTATCATGAATCACTTATTTTTATGCTTTTATTTCATTTGTGTATTATTCTTAAGTAGACACAGAGAGAAATTGAGAGGGGGAAAAAGAGATCTGAAGCTTCTCATCTGTGAAGTTGCCCCTGCAGGTGGGGACCAGGGTCCAGCATTCAGATGCTGGAGTCTGACAGGAGTACCCCACAGGGCTGCCACTGCCTGGCTCTAGCAGGGGAAGGACCAACACTGGATCATCATACTTGTCAGTAGAACGTAAGAAGCAGGGCAGCAGAGGGAAAGCATGGGTAAAACGTGAACAGCACATCAATGGAAGGCCTCGAGTGCAAGCGGAGACGCCTGCTGCCCCCAGCACAGGCAGGGCAGGGTGGCGGAGGTGCTAGGTGCTAAGATGCTCTTGCCTGCAGGAGATAAGCATGTGTCCATGTGGCAATACCTATCTTGTAAATTTCTATTTCTCTAATAAATTTATTCTAAAAGTTGCCACTCTTTTTAATAATTTTTTATTATGTTTATTCATGTCCCCTTTTGTTTCCCTTGTTTTTATTGTTGCTGTTGTTATTGATGTCATTGTTGTTGGATAGGACAGAGAGAAATGGAGAGAGGAGGGGAAGACAGAGAGGGAAAAAGACAGACACCTGCAGACCTGCTTCACCGCCTGTGAAGTGACTCCCCTGTAGGTGGGGATCCGGGGGCTCGAATTGGGATCCTTAGGCCGGTCCTTGCGCTTTGCACCACCTGCGCTTAACCCACTGCGCCACTGCCAGACTCCCAAAAGTTGCCACTCTTGTCATGAATATGACCTGGGTTAAGACTGGGCCTCAGTACCCTTTAGGAAGCTTCAGCGCTGTGGATCTTTCCCGCTATTTCTCTTTCTCCCTCTCTCCCTCTCTCTCTCTGAAAGAAAAGAAAAAGTCAGCTTGGAGTGGTGAAGCCTGGCAAAGTTTCAAGGACATTCTCTCTTGAGTCTCTCCTCAACATTTCACACACAGTCCATCCTGTAAAATGCTCTCTCTCTAGCTTCAGCAGCAGCAGGCAGCCATGCGGCTGTATGGAAAGAGCGTCCCCCTGAGGCAGGTAGGGGGTCTCCAAAGCCCCTGAGCCCGGAAGGAAGGTCACCTGTGGCCTGACTGCTGGGCGAGGGCTGAGCAGTTGGGGGCCAGGGGCCATTCCCCACGGATCTCCTGCTCCGGCGAGGATGCCAGGCAGGAGGCCACTGCAGTGTTGTGAACAGGAAAGTGATGCAATGCAGAGGTTTGATTGATGCTTGTGAGAGAGCGCCCTGTGTGTTGTGTGCAGACTCGACTTTAGGGAAGGAAGTCGGTGTTGGCAGAGGAAGTGGTCGGGACCCTGAGCTGCAGCAGGCCGGTCCAGAACCTGCTCCTTGGCCGGGATCCTCGGTGTGGAGAAGTGGTTTCTCCCGCTGTCCTCAAGGACAGGATGGTCTGTAAGCAACAGCTGTTAGCATGCAATCCACTCCATCCCCTGCCTCCCGGTGGGCAGTCCAGACTCCGAGTCCTCTGAGACATGCAGCAGGCCTGTGAGGGACACTCAGCGATGCCTGTCCAGTGTGGTCACAGCAGCAGGAAGTCAGCGTGGCCTTGCCCTACAGGGGGAAGCCACGGCTGGGGGCTGCAAACGGCCTTCTTTTAAACTTTGCTTTTGTATTCTCTTTATTTGTTTATTGGAGAAAAACAGCCAGGAATCAGGAGGGAAGTAGGAGAGACAGAGAGAGAGGGAGAGAGACAGGGAGAGAGAGACACCGGCAGCCCTGCTTCAGCACTCAGCCACACGTGAAGCCCTCCCCCTGCTCAATCCCAGGTCCCAGTGCGCGGTGACGTGTGTGTGCTTAACCCGGTGCCACGGCCTGGCCCGAGTGACCTTCTTTAACAAGGGAAATGTTGCTCTCGGGACTGAGAGCTGAGAACCAACAGCTATATCACACAATGAATAAGATCATGGGATGTTTTGTGTGGTCAGTACTGACTACACTCACGAATTTGTTGGCTGCTAAACTAAACAAAGTATCACCAGCCCCTTTCCCGCCTGCCCTGGGAGTCAGCTCATTCTGCTGTTTGTTTCTCTTGCTGTCCCCTTTAGGACTCAGAGTGTGGTGGTCAGTGAGTTACGCAGGACCCACAGTGCCGGCCCCATGCCTGAGGCTGACGTGTACGGCAGGTGGGACCTGCAGGTTTGAACCCAGGTCCTTGAACGTTACAACATGTGCACTCAACCAGATGCATCACCACCCAGCCCCAGATAAAGTAAATCTTTAAAAAATGCACAATCTGGAATCACATCCTAGCTATAAAACCCTTGACATTTGTCCAGATATGACGGTATAGCTGTAGCAAAGAACTACATTAGACTGGACTCTAGCATTCTCAGACCCTCTGGAAGGAATGCATCATTTAAGGACAATAGAGAGAGCAGTTTCTGGGGCTGGGTGGTGGCAGCCTGGCTGAGCACACATTACAGTGCACAAGGACCCAAGTTCGAGCCCCCAGTCCCCACCTGCAGGGGGAAATTTTGTGAGTGGTGAAGCAGGGCTGCAGGTGTCTCTCTTCTCTCTCCCTCTCTATCTCCCCCTCCCCTTTCAATTTCTGGATGTCTCTATCCAATAAATAAATAAAGATAATTTAAAACTGAAAAAAAAAATAAGGAAGAAAAAGGCACATCTGCATCTGAGTGCAGGATTGATCTACTTGGCATGTTTAGGATGTGTGGGCTGTTGGGGTTTCAATTAAAGCGCAGAGCTGCCAGCCGGACTGGAAGAATTTTCTGTTACTGCCCTCAGAAACCCGGGCTGTCTCCTTAGAGGTCTTTTTCTGTTTGATTATTTTTTTTTCTCCTTAACTTTGGTTCTTATGTTCCATGTGAAAGCAAGGTTCAGCTCGTGAGGGGAAAGTCACTGCAGAGACAAAGGCTAATGGCTGCACCAGATGCAAGCACTACTCTGCCGGCGGCGCAGAGTGGGTGGGTGGAGGGAAGGAGGTAATGAGATCTGGTTCTGCAGCTGTGACCCCCAGGCTCTCAGCACTCCTTCCTCCTGCTTCCTGTCCACATTCCAGCACCCCTTCCACCTTTCTCACAGGTTGGCCCGGCAGGCAGGGAGAGGAGAGGAAGAATGAAGCTTGCTCCTCTCTCCGTGGGGTACTCACTCACTCGTGGGGCGAATCTTTAGGACTTGTCGTGGGTTCTCTGGATGACTTGATCCAGTCTTGCAAAGCTACTTTCAGAGCCGGGACTGTGGGAGAGCCTGGTCACTGTGAAAACAGTTCCCTCTGGTGATGGAGAGAGGAGGGGGCTCCAGGAGTTCCTCTGTGAGGATCTACAAGTACTGGCTCCAGTGGCAAGCAAGCCAGGGAGTTTCTGACTTCTTCTAAGTTTGCTTGTTCCCACTCTAAGATGGCTCCTTGCAGCCTCTCTCTCTCTCTCTCTCTCTTTCTCTCTCTCCCCCTCCTGCCCCCCTTAGCAAGGCCCATTTGGATTAATGCTTGATGCTATGACTTATACTGTCAAAAATTCTTGCTCTTTTTTAAATTTAAATCTTGTTAGATATTATAGAGAACAAATGACAGTATTTGAATTCCCTTACTTCTAAAAACAGCCATGCAACTTGAGCATGTCGATGAAAATAAGAATATTCCATTCTGCTCTCCGGAAAGAGCAGTTAGATCATTTTATTTAAAATAAATCTATTGAGACACATGTTGTTGGTATCTAATCAAGCTCTGAGTTCAATTAGGGCTTTGATAAAGAGAGGGGAAAGGAAACTTGAAAGAATGTTCAGCCATTCAGGAAGGGCCTGTGTGTTTTTAGTTTCCAAGTAAAAGGAATAATGGGGCCATGCATTTTCCACCCTGAGAATAATTCCTTTCCTGGCTTCTCAATGAATAATGTATTATTTCTGAAACCCAAGAGGCATTCCTTTGATTTTTTTTTTTAATGCTTATCTTTCTGAGTGACTTTCAAGGAAGGAAATTCAAGGACTTGGAATAAATACTTTCTTAATTTTCACTTGAATTTCAAATAGCTTCTTGGCTATTATCTCCTAATATTCGAAATAATTTTTCATTCTAATGATGTCTAAATGTAAGACATTTCATTTATTGGAAAATATTTATTGAAGCACCTTGGACAGTCTTCAAAGTGAGCAGAGTTTAAAACCAAAATGAATTTGCATTTTAGAGAAAAGAGGCTTATGGGGGTACTTTCCCACTTTATTTTGATATCCTTGCTGGGGAAAGGGAAAAAGAGAGAGAGAGGAGGAGAAAGAGAGCAGAGAGGTGGGAGAGGAGAGGAGGGGAGGGGAGGGGAGGGGAGGGGAGGGGAGGGGAGGGGAGGGGAGGGGAGGGGAGGGGAGGGGAGGGGAGGAAGCTCACATCAAATCCTAGACTGTCTGGAGACTACAGAAATTTGTTCTCTGAGGTGTTCCAGTCTGTACCCCGGCCTCATCGGCATCCACTGTGCTCTCTGCACTCCCCCTGGTGTCGCCTGACTGTAGGGCTGGGCTGAGGGGCAGGGCTCTCAGTGCTGTCAGCTCAGTTGACTCAGTCTGGGACCCCAGCAGACAGGCCTTTGATGTATCCTGAGAGTCAGATGTCTGATTTCAGAATTATAATCTGTATTTTTCAGGCCTCCTAAATTATTGTAAAATGTTAATAATTCAGAGACATTAAGGAAGAAAAAAGTTTATCTAAATGAGTCAAAGCATGAAATTTGGCTTAAAATATTTACTGCTACTGTGAATCAAGGAGTATAGTATACTGCTTTCTGGTCTGTGAAACTTGGAGTCAGTTTCTCAGAGAAGACGTTCTGAATCTTTTTTCTGTCTGCCTCTTTCTAGAAACGTGACCTTCAGCATGCTACTTAACTGAATTTTTTTTTTTTACCTATATAACGAGGTTAATGGTTCCCATCTTAAAAACTATTGTGAAGACTAAGGGAGTTAATATTTGTAACATATAAAGAAAGTATTATTAGAGATTGCTGAATAAAACTAAACATAAATTCTGCTATTCAAAATTGTTATTCTGAAACACATCTATGCTACTAAGCTGATGCTAACAATATATGTCATTGCTAACTAAGATGGAGTAGCTGTGTTTATTTATTTATAAAATAAGAATACCGACAAGACCATAGGATAAGGGGTTCAACTCCACACAATTCCCACCACCAGTGTTCTGTATCCCCTCCCCTCCCCTGACAGCTTCCCTATTCTTTATCCCTCTGGGAGTATGGACCCAGGGTCATTGTGGGATGCAGAAGGTGGAAGGTCTGGCTTCTTGCTTCTCTGCTGAATGTGGACATTGGCAGGTGGATCCACCCACAGCCTGTCTCTGTCTTTCCCTAGTGGGGCAGGGATCTGGGGAGGGGAGGCTCCAGGACACATTGCTGATGTCCTCTGTGTGAGGAAGTCAAGCTGGTGTCATGGTAGCATCTGCAACTTGGTGGCTGAAAAAGCATTAAGATATAAAGCAGAACAAAGCGTTTAGTATTCAGGAACCTAAAGAATAGAGCAGATGAGTTTTGGGATCTCCATTTCAGAAAAAAGCTAGTAGGTCTACTTTAGGTATAAACAAGGGGCCCATAACTTTACTGGTTTCTGCCCAAGCACAACAGCTAATGTGCAGGTGGACCAAAGGCATTGTCTGGGGAGATGGTGTCAGAGTTGGAAATAGGTTAGGGCAGAGAGTAGCTCCCAAATATGGGTAAAGAAAGTAAGTATCATTTTATGGTATCTTTTTTTTTTGGTGTTTCTACTTGCTTGCTGTTTGGGGTCGCTGTAGACTGTTGTGTGCTTTTGCTTTAGAATATATACTTCCCCCTAACTTATGGGCACATGTGCGCATGTGTCTGTCTCATGGGCCCTGGTCTACATCTAGGTGCTGTGGCTGTGTCAGGAGGTGCACCACCCAGCATGGAATTGAGGATCCTAGGAGCCAGGAACGGTTGCGCCAGAGTGCTGGAGCTGAAGGGTTGACATTCCCGCCTGGTGTCTCTGGACACAATTTGCAGTGAAACGTTTTGAGGTGGTGCTGATTGCTTTGATTTGGTTGAGCTCAGCAGATCCAGTATCAAGTGGTATTGATCGAGTGAAGCGTGCAGGAAGCCAAGCCATGCCCCCAGAGTCTCCAGGACTGAGAGAAATAATGGGTTTTCTAGAGAATGGAGACGGTTCCTGCTGTCTTGGAGTTTAAGAAGGCAATAGACAGTTATGACGGTAACCAAGTTACTAAGGAATTTGGTTGACTTTGAAAATCCCATGGTTAGGATTTGCTGTATCATTCAAGACCTTGCCATGATTTATGCCATTTAATGCTGTTTACGGATAGCTGTATCTTATAGAGTGACGCAAGCAGTTGCTTCTGATCTCCCTGGTCTAAGACTGTAGGTAATTTAATATTTCAATTAGACAGTCATTATTAGAAATGCATTAAAATTTTGAGCCCACTGTTAAAATTCAATGAGGTTACCAATTTGAAACCTTAAGTGCTTAGACTGAAAGAATATATACTCAGAACTGGGGTCTATGTGTGGTAATTTTAACTTAAAGGGGGTTTGGGAAGCTGCGGCACATAAAAGGATTCACAGCAGGGAGCTGGGAATGGGTTTAAACAATAGAAGGTTTTATTAGGGTGAAACAGGTAAAAGGCAAAATAAGCGATTATCATCGGGGTGAAGAGTAAAGGTCCTTAAAGTTAAGGTCCATAAAGTCTGAGTATAGTCACCAAAAGTTCAGTCCCATAAGATAAATAATTATCAGCTCTGGTAAAGGCTGCTCATGGCTGTAGAGGGTCTTAGAGTTTACTGGCTACAGAGTCACACGTGTTCAGATCCAGGAGAAGTAGCCATGGCGGATACCTGGGGCTTCTCCGCCGAGATGAAGCAGCAAAGAGAGTGGCCTGCTCCAAGTCCGTGCCTTTTATACATTCCCATGTGTGCCAGCCTCAGGCTGACGTCATTCGCATGCTAACAGTCCCAGACTCCTGTTGGGGTCACAGCATGTATGCATAAAAAGTTGGAGATTTCAGTCTATTTTTCCCCCACATATTGTTACGCCCAAACAAATCTGTGCTGCTGAGCAGATAGTAGCAAAATATGCCTCATTGCTAAGACTGCGTAGCTGTTTTTTCATTATTGGGAGATTAATGGTTTACAGTCAACTGTAAAACCAATCGTTTGTACCTGTGTAACATTGCTCAGTTTTCCAAGTAACAATTCAACCTACTCTGCCATCATATTCCAAGACCTGAGCCCTCCCCCCACCCACCCCAGAGTCCTTTACTTTGGTGCAAGACACCAGCTCCAGTCCAAGTTCTGCTTTGCATTTTCTTATTTTTCAACTTTGTTTTTTAATTAATGATCTAATAATGAGCAACAAGATTCTGGGACAAGAGAGGCACAGTTCCATACAATCCCTGCCCCCAGAGAACAAGATTCTGGGGCAAGAGAGGCACAATTCCATACAATTCCTGCCCCCAGAGGAGCGCTCAGTGCTTAGCACTCACTTGTCCTTCTGCGAACCTGACAAAGAAAATGTGGGTGTGTGTGTTGCTCAGGAGAGGAGCATTTAGGGGAGAAAGGCTTTTGCCCTTCACTAGGGCAGTGGCTCAGCTGGGAGCACAGACGCACAGCCTTTGAGTCCCAGCACCTCACATGGGCTGGCGTGGTGCTCTGGCTTCTCTCCTCTCTCTCTTCCACTCAGGGGACTTCTTCTCTCATGTGATCTAAATGAACACTTATATATATATATATATACACACACATATTATTAAAATGGCCTCAATGAGACTAAGAGCTAGTTCTTTGCAGTGATTAACAAACTAGGCCCACCAAAAAAAAAGAAGACACAGATAAGCAAGATCAGAAATGAGAGGTGTCACAACAGGCATAAGAGAAAACCACAGTTCACAAGAGAATAAATGTAAAGTCACCTAAAAGAATTATAAGTTCCCAGAGGTGTATGACCTACAAGGACAGGGCCATGCATAATGGAGAATATAAATAGATGATTTACTCGTTAGCAGGCTGAATAAATCCCCAGCAGATGAAAGTCCAGGACCAGATGGCTTCACTGATGACGTCTAGCAAGTGTGTAAGGAAGAATGAATAGTGTTCAAACTTGTTAAAAAGTAAATGAAGGGAACACTTCATTTTACAAGGCCAAGATGGGCCTGATGCTAAAACCAGATGAGGACATCACAGGAAAGAGCATGCTAGGTCACCATCCATGACGTGCATGGAGGCAGATGTCAGCAAAATGTCAGAAAACAAACTCACCAGTACACTGCAGCACTCACATCTCACGAACAGGCAAAATTCACTTCACTGACCTAAGAATGAGTTGACACCTGCAGATCAGTCCACATGATACATCAGATTCACAGCATGAACAATAAATGCCACATGGCCATTTCAGTAGCTGCAGATGAAACATTCTGCAGAATTCCCCATTTCAGCGTGGAAAAGCTGTGAGCCTCCCCTAGTATGAAAAACTCGGGCATCTGCTCTGACCACTTTATTCAACACAGTATTGGGTCTAGTCAGAGCAATAAGGCACGAGAATGAAAGACGTGGTATTCAGTTTGGATGGAAGGAATAGGACGGCTTGCAGGTGATATAACTTGTATATGAAACTCAGAAGCAGCAGGTCAGCGCTGCGCCTGGTTAACTGTGCACGCTACCTTGTGCAAAGCCCCGGCCGGGTTCAAGCCCCCAGTCCCCACTTCCCCTGTGGGGAGGAAGCGTCCTAAAAATTTCAGCAAAGAAACTATTAAAATTAATTGGTAAATTCAGAAAAGTTACAGGATACAAATCAATATGCAAAATCTTTTGCACTTTTTTTTTAGTAGTTATCATAAAGTATCATAAAGATACCCTGTGTGCTTAACCAGGTACACCACAGCCCAGCCCCTTCATAAAGATACATTACGAAAATCACACACACGTACACACACACACACACACACACACACACACACACACACGGGGAACAGCCGGCACTTACACACTTACATTAAGGGGTGTGTAGATAAGGAATGTCACACACACACACACACACACACACACACACACACACACACACGGAAACAGCCGACACTTACATTAAGGGGTGTGTAGATAAGGAACATCATACACACGTACACACACACACACACACATACACACGAAACAGCCAGCACTTACATTAAGGGGTGTGTAGATAAGGAACATCACACACACACACACACACACACACACACACACACACACACGGGAAACAGCCGACACATTAAGGGGTGTGTAGATAAGGAACATCACACACACGTACACACACACACACACACACATACACACGAAACAGCCAGCACTTACATTAAGGGGTGTGTAGATAAGGAACATCACACACACGTACACACACATACACACGAAACAGCCAGCACTTACATTAAGGGGTGTGTAGATAAGGAACATCACACACACACACACACACACACACGGGAAACAGCTGACACTTACATTAAGGGGTGTGCAGATAAGGAACATCACACACACGCACACATACACACACACGGGAAACAGCCGACACTTACATTAAGGGGTGTGTAGAAAAGGAATGTCACACACACACACACGGGAAACAGCCGGCACTTACATTAAGGGGTGTGTAGATAAGGAACATCACACACACACACACACACACACACACGTACACACACAAACACACACGTGAAACAGCCGGCACTTACATTAAGGGTTGTGTAGATAAGGAATCACACACACACACACACACACACACACACACACACACACACACACGAAACAGCTGACACATTAAGGGGTGTGTAGATAAGGAACATCACACATACACACACACACACACACACACACACACACACACACACACGGCCCACTGGTCGACACACAGTAGGTCCGTGTTGCCAGAAGGGGCCGGAGGTGCGTGCGTGGAATAACACCAGGTCCACGCTTCCGCTCAGCAGTCCTGAGGACAGAGTGGTGGCCCGGTGGCAACCTTAGAAACGCTGTATGTGTCTCACAAGCTTGAAGAGCGGTCACCGTCAGCATGAAGCTCGCGGCCCTGTGGCCATGGGGCTAAGCTGACTAGTTATGGCCGCTTCACGATACGCGGCACTGAACCTTGTCCATGTGCAGCTGAGCTCATACCACCAAGTTATTGCCACGATGACTATGTTTGCAGCGGAAGAGAACTGAAGGGAGAGTGGGACCCCCGATCCTGTAAATGTCAAATGCTCTGTATCTTGATTCAGAAGTTTAACTAACGGGGAAAACACAGCTCGAGTTCACCCAGTTTGTTAGATGGCAAACCAAGGATTTAAGCCACATCATTTTACATTTTTTTTTGCCTGAAAATAACTTTGTGCTGTTAAAAAAAAACATACTTTCTAAGCATTTCAGTGCGTATCCTGAGTGGCGGCTCAATATCTAAGTTGCTGAAAATAGTCTCCATCTATTTATCACACAAACTCAGTTTTAGTAGCATGTTAACAGAGTTGACCGGTTAAACCAGCTGACTGTTGGAGACTTGACTGCAGAGCATTTCTGTTGCATAGACGCGCCTTCCACGTAAGTTCGATTGCTTCATGATGGTGTGTGGAGGGCGAGGCTTGTTCTCCTGGTAAACCAGTCTCCTCCCACCTCTCCCTGCAGGAGCCTTCATCATCTGCTGGACTCCCGGGCTGGTCCTGCTGCTGCTCGACGCGTGCTGTCCACAGTGTGACGTTCTGGCCTACGAGAAGTTCTTCCTTCTGCTAGCTGAGTTCAACTCTGCCATGAACCCCATCATCTACTCCTACCGAGACAAGGAGATGAGCGCCACCTTCAGACAGATCCTCTGCTGTCAGCGCAGCGAGAGCACCAGCGGCCCCACGGAAGGCTCTGACCGCTCGGCTTCCTCCCTCAACCACACCATCTTGGCGGGCGTCCACAGCAACGAGCACTCCGTGGTCTAGAGGAGAACAGGGAATGTCACGGGAGAAGCCAGCCGCCACCGATGGACGTGTGAATAGTCCCTCCGGACCCCAACACCCGCAGGCCAGGGCAGGGTGGGGGTGACCGGCAGAGAGAGAGGCAGGATGAACTCACATACTTAAACACTAACCAACGGCAATATTGTTCTCACAGCTCCATGAGACTTGATAGATACTGGAAATTTGCTTATGTGACAAACCCTGAAGCTTTTATGGCAGGCAGACTGTGGCAGTCTCACAATGGAATTCCTGACTAGACCCTGGCATGCCACTCAGACTGCATCAACTAGACTTCCAGAAACACTGCCCAGCTTGGTGCAAGTCAGACTAAGTTGTGAATAAATGAATTCATAACTTCATTTACATCAGGATTCCCCTTTGATTTTTATTGGAGACACTGCATTTAACAAGCGTGTTTGTACCTATCAGCGTGTTTGTCAAGGATAAGGTTATAGACTGTTTTTAAGGGAGCATAACTCCATTTTTCCTTGTGTTGGGAAACTGCACATTAGAATTTTATCAAAAGCGTGCATGTAATGTGTGTTTGCATAATACCTTATGCAAAACCAGAAAAGGGTCTCAATTTTGATTCTTCTGAGATCTAGAAGGCTCTAGCTGTGAAAGCTCGTATTTGTTTAGGCTGTAAAGCAGACTGCTAGCTTGAGTTATATTATCTTCCTATTACAGGGTTGTAACTGTATAAACTGAACAGGAATGTAAGCTCAGAACCAAACAAATGTGTACTCCAGAAAGTCCTAGGTGGTCAAGTGGAGCAGCATTATGCCAAATGCTTATCACACCCAAGTCTGTTCTGATTGCCAGTACCCCTGAGGAATTTCACATAGCCTGTGTTTTCCTGTGTTATGAAATAGTGCATAGTCATTCTATAAAACTTGAAAAGTGCAGATAGGTACAAAAGAGGAAACAGATTGCTAGTTTCACATTCTAGAAGTGACAACACATTGACAGCCAGGCTTTCTTCCCACTGAAGAATTGTCACATTTCCCCAAGGCATAGCATGTTTTACAAAGGCATACTTTTACTGAATATATAATATTCCATTTAATGACACAGCTCTGTTTATTTACCCATTTCCCCACATGTCAGCTACTTAGGCTGTTCCTCATTTTTTTTTTTTTTATAAATAATGTTGCAAAAGTTGTGTGTACATAAAACTTGCCTATATAATTAATTATTTACTTTGGATGTATTCCCATGAAGGAGTTTTTAAATGTGAAATGTCTTTTTATTTTATTCTCTTGCCTTTTATAAAAAAAGGGATTTCCTGCCTTTGTTTTGCATGAGTGGCAATTTGTAAGGAAAGCCAGTAAAATCACTTTTTTTTTCTACAAAGGAAATGCAGTAATTACTTTAATTGAAAGAGACTTTTTTTTTTTAAATGTAATGAGATGAACTAGAAACCATCAACTATAACCAACAACTAGGAGACCATACTTGGTATGCCCAGAAATTCCAAATTTTCATATGGGGACAGGATGCAGCTCTGGGGGGGTGGGAGGTCACAGCTGCAGTGCAGAACCACAGGAAAGCCAAAGGATCGAGCCTGGAGGAGAAAGGGTCGCACATGCAGCAGCTCGCGCCGTTCTTTGTTCTTTGCCGGCTGAGGTGCGCATGTCGGGGGTGACTGGTGCTGCGGGCCTTGCTGGGAGCCACGCCAGTACAAGGTGCTTACTGAATCCGTGGTGCCTGTACACCGGCGACTGCTCCCGTCTGCCAGAATAAGCACGCCATAAAGCGGCAGCCATGAGAAAGGGGTGAAGTCAGAGCGCGGGAAAGAGAAAGGCGGCCGGGAGAAGGGCCTCCTAGCCCAGGAGGCATCGCAGGCTCCGCATCTCAGCAAAGGGCGGGTTGTCCAGTGTGGGGAGCCAGTCTGCAGAGAGGCATTCGCACATACTCGCTGTAAAGTACAGAGCACCTTCAGCAAGAAGACAGAGAAATGAGCTTGTATTTTTTTCCCTCATTTGCTTGAATTCTGACAGATATGGACAACTTGAAGTTAAGAACACATGAATCGGACCTGAATAAATCATTCTCAGTCTTGTTTGGTAACCTGTGTTGTGTCCTCATCAGTGCTGCTTCTCTTGCCCAAGAGTCTTCAGGCTCTGTTGTGTATCACCTTCCTTTCTGGGACCTTTCTTTCCCCAGTATCTGCTCAAGTCTGAGGTGACGTCTCATATTGCTGCAGATCGGAACTGTTCTTTCAGTCTTCAGACAGTGACGTAGGACGATACTTCCACAGCTGAGCTCCTTTAAAACACATTTAAAAGGCTCTGATTTTATGGACTTTGTTTTTAAGAAAAAGCACTCATTTGGAGTTCATTAAATCAATTAGCCTCTAAGCTTAAGAACTGAATAACCAGGGAGATTAACAGTGATAAGTGCCTTTCAGTTACGTCACTTGTGTTTTTAGCATATTGCTAAGATGATGGAAACTAGCAGAATATTTATATGAATGCCTCAGCAAGTACTGGGAAGAGACATTTAAATACAAGTGACTGTGAGGCTGTTAGAAATCAAACATCTTAGAGCAGTCGGCAACTTGCGATCATACTTCATGCTTACTTTCGCCAGATGAGTGAGGCTATGTGCTAGATTCAGAGCCTCAAGTGAATAATTTATAGTTTGTTTTAATGGTTTTCACTTCTCTCTCCCTCCTTCTCTCTCTCTCTTCTCTCTCTCTCTCTCTCTTTTGTTTATAGTTTTTGCCAGCAGTGCTGTAGGTTACACTGTTCATTTTTCCTTGTTTAAGTTATTGCATTCATCTCATAATGTCTGAAGTGTAATTTTGTGATGCTGTTTCCAGCTATTCCCCTTAGCCCAGAATTGTACTCTTGCCAGATAAAAACTTGAAATGCCTTTTTAAAAGTCAGGTCCCATTTCAGGAGCAGTGAAGCAGGGCTGCAGGTGTCTCCCTGTCTCTCTCCCTCTCTCCCCCTTCTTAATTTCTCTCTATCCTATCTCATTAAAAAAAAAAAAGTCAGGTCCCTTCATTATACCAAGGTGAACAGAACATTTTCACGTCAAGAACTTTGGAAATGAATTACTTATTTTTTGGTCAGTGTGTTTTACTTGCTCCCAAGCCCTTAGATGGACTGAGGTTTTTATATTGGGAAGGGTTTAGGTTAAGCATCACTTAAGAAGAAATATGTGTAGCTAGAACCAAGATGACTCAACTGTCTTCCAAGGAAGAGTCTATTCATGCTAATACACATATAAAGTTTCCCTGTTCTCCCCTCTGATGTGTGATGCTTATATTCACAGAGCGGCCACACTAATTTGTTCAACAATGTAACATGTAAAGAATAGCTTAAAGCCTAAAGCTGAACTTGAGGAACTGGAGTCCACCGACTAAACTTATTCTGTGTGACCTATGACCTAAGGATGGGTTGTCAGCCTTTTTAATGATTAGAGAAGGAAGACTATTTTGTGGCATATAGGAATCATATGAAAACAAGATTTTAGGATGGCCATACTCACTAGCTTATGCATTTTGTATGGATATTTTTTTTTTGTTCTATAGCAACAGTTGCAATAGAGACTACTTTTTTTTTTTTTCCAGAGCTCTGTTCAGCTCTGGCTTACGGTAGTACACGGGTACTGAACCTGGGACCTGGGAGCCTCAGGCAGGAGAGCCTGCTTGCATAGTCATTACGCTACCTCTCGCACCTGAGACTACACTTTAGCTTCTGGAACCTACTCTTTCCCTTTACAGAATAAGCGTGTTGGTCTCTGACCTCAGAATCCTATTTCAGTCACACCACCCTCATTTGAATTGAGGTTGTTCCTTGCAAGAGGGAAAAAGAAAAGTCTTGTAATTGGCCTCTCAAGCGTTAGACGACAAGTTATAAATCTCATTTTATGCTAATGGGATCCCTAACTTAGAGAGAAATTTGCCAGGTTTGTAGGACTCTTGTTCCTGAGCCATCTGTATGTTGCCGACTCAGTGCCTTGTCGAAGTGCTTAGTGTCTCTGAGCATTGAAAGGCCAGTTTCCCACAAGCCTGGCATTTCTCTCATGACCTCCTTCCAGCCGTCAGAGTCAGGAAACTTCCCAGATGCCTACCTGCCATTCAATCCACAGCCCCCTTCATGTGTGGGTGTCTGCCCCACCATTTTCTTTACAAAAAAAAAAAGGGTTTAGCTTAGTATTAGTGGTTGAAAGTGGCTGTCATACCTCCAGTGTTACAAAATCAGTAACAGTTCCTCTAGTCCTTCCTGACTTTTACTGTCACAGAGATCACCAGACTCTGGCTTTTCTGGAGGTTCAAGTAGTGTGGGCGGAGACTTTCTCCAGTGAAAGAAACTATCTGTCCCTCCCTTGAATTAACAATTCATAGGAAATATTTTTTGCTTGTAGAATTTTAACACTTACTTAGCATTCATTGATATTGCCAGGATAAGCTAATCATTCTGATGATTGCCAAATGATGAATTTTATTATTTTTTTCTGTTAAAAATTTTAGTTAGCTTTCTACTATGAGAAAAAGCTTTGTCCTTTGTTTAGTCACGGTTATTTTTCTCCTTTATTGGGGGATTAATGTTTTACATTCGATAGTAAATACAATAGCTTGTACATGCGTAACATTTCCCAGTTTTCCACATAACAATACAGCCCCCACCAGGTCCTCTGTCATCCTTTTTGGACCTGCACTCTGCCCCCTCCCACCTCAGAGTCTTCGACTTTGGTGCAGTACACTGTGAACTCAACATTTCCTATTTGTTCAGTTAGTTACAATGTTACTATAATTTAAATATTATTCTTCCCCCTCCTTTCTTTTTTAATTAGATATAACATAGAGAAATTGAGAAGGGGAGGGAGGTAGAGAGGGAGCGTGACAAACACCTGGTGATTTTTTTAAATTTAAAATATACTCTTTGTCTTCATCTAAAAATTCATAAATAAAAGTATATTTTAAAAGGCTTATTAATAAGCTACAGTAATTAAGACACTAATTAGTGTCTAGGGAAGGACTAGGGAAGTAGGTATCTGGGAGATTGTAAATGCCCTAGAAAGAGTGAAGATAAGGTCTGCTGGTCTTTAACAAGGACAAGGACAAGGGCATGGAGCAAAGGTCAGCAGTGATACACAGGTGGGCACACTCAGCTGGATGCTGACATGTCCCCTGCAGGGTTCAGGATGCGCAAGACGCCCACCTACAGAGGCCAGACAGGCACCACCCGAGCCCCACACCCAGATCTGGGCCCCAAGTCCCCCAGAGGGCGGGGAAGACGTGCTCCCCCTGGAGCAGTGCTACAGTGTCTCCTTCTCCCTCTCCATTCTCTCTCTCTCTCTCTCTCTCTCTGTGTGTGTGTGTGTGTGTCACAACAGAAGGAAAAGGGGAAAAGGCTCTGGGAGCCAAGGAGTTGTCTTGCAGTCAGTTACCCAGGTGGCAAAGTAAAATACCGAAATAGACCATCACGATGAAGATCTTCTGCAGAGCCACCATGCCGTCTCCCCAGCCCTGTAACTTTCTCTCTTAAAAATGACTCCTTAGAGCTCCCATCTCCTAAAAGAGAACAGAAGCTCCCTCTACTAGTGCTTGCTGAGAGACATCTTGGGTGGGAAAAGTCTGAGGGTTTAGATGGAGAAGGTAGGTCGTGAGGACTGGTGTTGGCACACTTGCTTGAGCACACACATCACAGTGCCCAAGGATCCGAGTTCAAACCTCCGGGGGGTCCCCACCTGCAGGAGGAAAGCTTCACGAATGGTGAAGCAGGGCTGTAAGTGTCTCTCTGTCTCCCTCTTTCAATTTCTGGTTGTCTATATCAAATAAAGATGATAAAAAATCAGAGAGAGAGCAGTGGAGTGCGCATGAACTCCTGAGCTCACGGCAGATGGGAGCAGACAGCAGTGCTGAGAGTGAGGCACGCAGACTGGCTGGAGCAGAGCCCGGCGCTCGGCCCTCAGCCCAGACAGGACAAAGCTGGCCGCAGACAAGGCCTTTCCTCCTGACTCCACAAGCCCCTTTTGGTTCCAGATGCTTCCAGCAACAAGCTTATCAGTTAAAGCAGAAAATGAAGTCAGAAGAAAAGTTATGGAGAGGAATTTGAATTGACGTTCTGTTTTCAAGACGCGTTTATTAAATCAGAGGGAGAAAGCAGAGGTCTGTTCAGCTCTGCGCACAGCGATGAGAGGTGCTGGGCCTGGGACCTCTAGGGCCTCAGGCATGCAAGTCCAGTGCCCTGCTGCTGCACTTCCTCCTGACCCTTGAGGCAATTTTAAGAGGTTTTTTAAAAAACGTTTTAAGCACATTTTAAAACGATTTTTGAAATTGCTCTGCTTGAGTTCAGGTGGGACATTTTTGTCCTACCATTTAGTGGGCACAGGACTCAGTAATACAGTTGAACTCGATTGTAAAGCAGTGAAGGACTGGGTGGCAGCACGCGACTAGAACACAGCGTCACGGCTCAAGCCCCAGGCCCCCACCTGCAGGTGGAAGCTTCCAGGCAGTGGAGCAGAGCTGAGGTGTTTCTCTTGGTTCAGTCTCTCTCTCTCAAAGACAAAGAGAAAATGAGTCATTGAGCCTCAAAGGTGATGACCCTGGTGGTAAAAAGAGAGAGAGAGAAGTGAGCATGTAGCCCTAGTAACTATAGTAACCACAGTGCACCTGCATAGTGTGATAAGACAGACACGTGAGAGCACAGATAAGACGTCAACCCGAACCTGACTGGCCAATGGAGATGTGACCTTGAGACCAGAGGCCAGTTGAGTGGCAGCAGAGGCTCCGAAACCAGCTGGCTGAAGCACCTGCAGCGTTACTGACTGGATGCTGCCGGTGCTGGTAAAAATGTAGAGCGTGCGGCCAGTCTGGTAACCGCTTCCCCAGGCCCCAGGGGCCTCACTCATTCGGTCCGGCAGCACGGCAGCTGGTGAGGACGTCCTGAGCCTCACCTGCGAACAGCCACTAAGTGAGGGGAGCTATCAGGCTGACTGTGTGACTGTGTGACCTTTCTCTGGCATCTAAAAATAAGTAAAAATTATTGCTAACCCCGACACGCTCTCCGAGTGAGTCCTTGCTCTAATTCCTTGCTCACGACAGAGAGAGAGAAAGAAAGTCACATTTTGGCCTCTTTGAGATGTAAACTTCAACCACATGAACCAAAGATTGGACTGTGGCATACGTATTACGTCATAATCATGTTTTACGTAATTTGGGAAACCTTAATAATAATCATGATTCTTCATTTTTAAATTGCTGCCTGATAGTCCACTGTGTGAATATACTATAATTAAGGTAATGTCTGCTTGGTGTATATTCAAGCAGTTATCAAAATTTCCTTGTAAAAAATTCTGTGATTAGAATCTTAAATATCTTTGTGCGTTTGTCTAATTCTATCAAATAAATTTCTAGAAAAGAAATCGCTGATACAATGATATATTTTTTTTCTCCCCCCCCCCCCCCAGCTGGCTGATGGTGGTGCAAGAAATTGAACTGGGACTTTTGAGCCTTGGGCACGAGAGTCTCTTTCCATAACCACTATGCTATCTCCCCCACAGTTCTTACAGACTTCCTGTTATCTCGGAATCTATTTCCCTGTGCCTCCATCACTGCTGAGTGGCCTTTGGATCCTCATGAAGTTGGTATGTGCATGACTTTCTCATGTTCACTTTAATGTCCTGGTTTATGGCTGAAATTTAAGTTCTTCATGATTTTAATTTCTTTGCATGCCCTTTTTCTGCTTTGCAGATAACTGGCCTTCTAAATTTGGAAATTATTTATCTCTAACATACTAACCCTTTGAATTTGTGATATAGTTTGGGAGTTTTCCTTAGTTTTGGATACATTTTGACTGTGTAAATTTTTTAATTTCGTCAAGTATCTTAGACAAACTCTTCCCTATTTATTTTGTACTTAGATAATTTTTAGTGGTTAGTTTTTTAACCACTCACTGCAGTTAATATAAATGTATGATAAGAAGTGCCCATGCACCTTAATTTTTGCCAAAGAGGAGAAAATAATTTTCCTAGCATTAATTATAGAATCATTCACTAATGGATGCCATAAATCAGTGCGTAAGAGAAAAGAGAGAAAAGTGACCTACCGACCTCCCTCTTTAGCTTAATAATTCCCGTGTCGTAATGCGCTGATTGGTTCATTACAGTGCTAAACACTTCCCATGGGACACAGAAAGTCCCTCAGAATATTCCGTGTGCCAATACATTGCAGGTCTCCTTACATAACTATTCTGTTAGTGGTCGGCATCGGCATGGCAGATCCTGAAAGTCTGTGTCCTTTGACGTGCACACATCCGCATAGCCACCTTTCTTCTTTTACTCCTTGTTTTTTTGTGAAACCATCACTTTAGTTTAGGTGCTATGCTAAGAATTCACATTATTACCTCCAACAGATTTTCAAAAGGTAGGCATGATCACATACGATCTTTCTAGTGAATTTAGTTTAAAATATCATAACTTCCTCTTTTAGCTGAGGTATCCAATTACCATAATGCTGCCAAGGTCAGCCATTTGCGGGGCCGACCGCGTCTCTGGCCTGTGTGGACATTACGAGACATAGTGTTCACTCCGTAGACTGGACTTCGCTTGCTTGAGTTCAGGATTCTCCACATGTTAGGATTGCCAAGAATACTCTGGGCTTCCTTGTGTTTGAGGCTTGTAACTTAGCTGCATAAAGTAAGCCAGCTTTGCTCTCCACGCCAGGAGGCTGTGTGTAACCCAGTCACTCAGGGTCTCTTTACTTCTCTCATCACACCTCTCCTTTCTTGGTTCAGGATGAGACCTTGAAAAATCTTCTATACTTGCAGACTAAAATCTTTAAGGCATTTTAACCTTTATCTGTAAGCCCATGTGTCTTTCTTTCTGTGTGGTTTATCAGGGAAGTGATGACGTTCGCAGTGGTCACGTGGGCACGGTTCCTCGCGTGTGTCTGCACACCAGTCCCAGCTCCGGCCCCACTGTGGACCCCAGCCCCCACCACTCGGCCGCCCTGCCTGCTGGCTGGCCATTTGGCAGCAGACCATATGAGTCTGTTTCACCCTGTGACTTCTGCTTTCCTGCCTTGCTTCTTAATTCACTCTCTTCCTGCTCTCTACCCCACTGTCCCTCAACTAGGAGAAGTCCACCTTCTTATTCTCAGTCTTTTCTCACAGAGAGTTTCTCTTGGAAGGATGTCGCCTGACACGAACCCACACGTCTTTAGATAACCCGTCTGGCTGGTGGTTTACTTGGTTGGACCTGCCTGCCTGCCTGTATATCTGCCTGCCTTCCCTTCTTCCTTTTCCTTCCTCCCTCCTTCCTTCCCTCTTTCCTTCCCTCCCTCCTCCCCTCCCTCCCTCCCTTCCCTCCCTTCTTCCTGCCTTTCTTCCTTCCGTCTTCCCTTCCTCCTTCCTTTCCCTTCATAAAGGTACTAATGGACTGCAGCACAGCTGTTCTCACAGGAATGATTTCTCCCCTCCCTGGATAGGTTCTGCAAGACTCTCTCCCAACCTGGGCCTGTCCCACCATCAGCCACAGACCCCCAGCCCCCACTGCCCTGGAGCCCTTCCTTCACTCGCTGAGGCCGCTGCAGGGCACTGGGTCTTTCTGGTGAGCCTCTTCCCGGGCCCCTGCGGGGTATTCAGGCACTGGTTTTGGCTCCGTGGGTGAGGTGTTCCCTCCCTGAATGCAGGCTCCGTGGTTGCGTGTGGGAGTGAGCCTCACTGTTCCTCTCACATAAGCAGCTCAGATGCGTGTCTCTCTTGGGTAGCAACCGTTTTCTTTAGAAATGCTTGAGCGTTGCCTGGTTGTCCCTAGTACAGGCAGTTTCAGGATGATGCCTGTTGGGGCATTTTCATAGTGTGAGATTTCATCTTTGCTTTGGAATTCAGAAGCGAAAAAATCCCGAAATATCTTCCTCCTAAGCCTCGCTTCCATGCTTGAGAAGTCCTGGTTAGTATCCTCTAATAATTTTTCACTGTATAGGTGTGCTGTTGTTTCAGATGCCTGCTATTTTCTGGGGATTTTGACGGTTTGGTTTCCCTGTCAGGAACCTCCGCAGTCAGGAAGGGCATGTCATTCCCTCTGGGGTCAACAGGTCGCCGCTCGGATCCATTTTGTCAGGAGTGCTCACATCTGGAGTGATCTTCCTCCTGAGTTGCTTGTCTGTCCCTCTGAGGTGTCCTTGCTCTGTCCAGCATTGCTTTCAGTCTTAAATGTTTTGAACCTTGGCATTAACACAATGAAATGCATCTTGTCATTTCTCCTAGGGACATAGCGTGTCTTTTTGCTGTAAACCTCAGTCAACTCAGAGAAAAATTCCTTTTTGATGTCACATTTGTTTGTTAGCTCGAGACAGAGGCCGCAGCCCTGGAGACCATGCACTGGGGGCTGGACTTGAACTTGGGTCCTGCACAGGGCAAAGCCGCGCACTTCCCTGCTGAGCTGTCCCAAAGCGCTGAGAACTTTTCTCCTGCCATCTCCTCCGGGCGCTGTCTGCTGTCCTTCTGGGAGACCTAGCTGGAGGCAGTGTGGCATCTGCCTGCCTCGCCCTGGGGCTCCCAGCAGCACTCCTTGTGTTCCAAACTCCAGAGTGATTCTCAGTGGGCAAAGTTTTTCATGAGCAGCGGTTTGGTTCTTGCTGTGTCCTCACGTCTAGGTCTGACCCAAAGGAGAAGACAGGAGCAGGTGCTGGAACATCTGGTTCAGTGCACGTGAGCCTATGGGCAAAGCCCCGGGTTCAAGCCCCTGGTCCCCACCTCAGGCAGGGAGCTTCATGAGTGCTGAAGCTGGGCTGCAGAGGTCTCCCTCTCTCTTTCTTCCACTCTGTCCCTCTCCCTCTTGGTTTCTCTGTCTCTATCCAATAAATAAACATATAATTGAATAAAATATTTTTAAAAAACCCAAGAAGGAAAATAGAAAATAGAAGAGGTATTTAAATAGTATTTTTAAATTCCTGAGCTTATCAATTGCTCAAGTTGGTGGTTCTCCGATGCTGGTTCTATCATTTACATAAAAACCAGGGACTGTTTCCAAAGAAATATATGTATTTTCCACTGTGCTCTCTAGGTAATTTGAGAAGAACAGGGATAAAGTTGAAATAGACAACAAAATGAATACTAAAAATAAGTGATACTTTTGAATAAGTAAATGAATCTTGGTGTGGTCTTTTCTGATCTGCTTTAAGCTCATCCTACTACTTATAGTTTCTACTCTCTATTTTTTAATTCTACAAATCTGTATGCGCCTCACTGCCTGTTAAAATGGGCTGAGGGAAGCTTACCAGTAGGGTGCATGACTCATCATGTATGTTGCCGGGCTCGAGCCTTCTCACCTCACAAGCGTGTCAAGTGGCCAAGAGAAGCCTTTGCACTGTAATCTCTCTTCCTCTCTCTGCTTCTATGTGAAGTGAAAGAATGAGAAGTTAAAGCTTCAATGAGGCCTGTCAGAACCCAAGAGGTACACACACACACACACACACACACACAGACACACACAGAGACAGACACACGCACACACACACACACACACACACATACACCGGCACAGACACACACACACATACACAGGCACACACATACACAGATACACACTCACACAGGCACACACACACACACACAGGCACACACAATTGCACTAAGAAGACATTATTCTTAATTTTAAAATTAAATTTGTAATTAAAATAATCCGAATGTCGTTGTGAGAGGGAGCAGTTTGGCACTGAATTAGCTATCTTCTATTCAAGTCATTTTCAGTCAGCAGTCACCTGCCGCTTTAAATCAGGGAATGCTGAGCTTGACCTGCACGGGAGCCCATCGGACCTCCCGCAGCTCCCTGCCGGCTCTGTGACACCCTATGGCTATGGCTGACCTAGGCAGCTAGTGGGCAGAGGGCCTGGGGCTCAGCTTCCTGCCTGCGGCTGTGGACAGAGACCAGAGACCATGCAGTGCTGACGGCGCCAAGAACCAGCAGCCAAAGCTGAACCTCTCGACTGCCCTGAAGACCCACCAGGCCCCCTTCCTGCTGACGGGAAGCAGAGTGAGGGCGGAAGGACCCACAATGAGGGCTTTGGGGTTACAGATGTTTGAAATGAGGCCCAGAAGCCAGCTCAGGGGCCTGTGGTGCAGACAAGTTGCTACCGACAGACCCCTTGAAGGGCAGGTCTCCATACGACCTCCCAGACAAGTGCTCCCCCTGAATTGCATCTGTCCCTTCCTCCTCCTCCTCTTCCTCCTTTCCTTCCTCCTCCTTCACCTCCTCCTCATTTTCTTCCTCCTCCTCTTCTTCCTCCTTCTCCTCCACCACTTCCTCCTCCTCTTCCTTCTCCTCTTTTTCCTTCTCCTTCTCTTCCTCCTCCTCCTGCTTTTTTCTCTTCCTCCTCTCCCCTCCTCCTGCTCCTCCTCTTTCTTCTTCTTCTTTCCACTTAACTTTTTAATTTTTTTTTTAATTTATCCTGCCAGAGCACTGCTCAGCTCTGGCTTGTGATGGTGCTGGGGAATGAGCCTGGGGTCCTAGAGCCTCCGGCGTCTGGGTGGCAGGTCTGGTTACTCGGCCATGGCCTCTGCCCTCCCTCACTGAAGTTAGACCCCTCTGGTCAGGGATAAGAGGCCTTTCTTTAGACTGAGGAGAAGAGGGACATCTAGTGGGCAGAGAAGACCTGAGACTTTTGAGAGCCCCCTGAGTGCCACCTGCACGCTGGGCTGACTTCCCAGGGCCTCCCTTTCCCGTAGCCTCAAGTGTCAAGGGGTCAGGGCTGTCCACCAACTACACCCCTGCCCACATTACCAGGCCTGTGTCGGGAATCCCAGGGACAGACAGTGGGAAAGCTGGTAATAATAAGAACAACTCTAAGGCTTCAACCTAACTTAAGAATTCTGTGTTTGCGGTACAATTTTGACCATAGGAACAGAGAGATATAACAGCAACAAGACAATTATCCACGCAAATCATTCCAGCATTGCAATCCCTCAAGAGAAAGCCTTGGCTTTGTCTCCTCCTGGGCTCTCTCTGAGCCTACTTCTCTGCCCTCCAGCGGGAGAGAGTAGAAGCCCCTGACTGGGGTTCGGAGCCCAAAGAGGCAGAGCAGACATGATCACAAAAGCCAGAGGGAAGGCAGGAGTTCTCAGCTGCACACGACTTGCTGTTCTGTGATTGTTTGGAGTTGCATGTTTATGACGGAAACTGCTCAGTGACTGTGTAGAAGGCATTTCTTGGAATGGAACAGCCTTGTGGAAGCAGGCCTACCCGTGTCTAAGATCTAGTTTCTGTGTCCTCCTCCTGATCCGGGGCTGTTTCCTCCTCACCTGAGTTCAGAATGTTGGCCTCTCCTGAAATTCCTTCCCAAGTCAGAGATCTGGACATCTGAGTCTGATCTCTCTACCTTTTCTCCTGACTGTCGTTTTATCTGTTGGACCTGTCTCCGAACTCTTCCTACAGATCCAGTCCCCAATCTCTCTCTCTCTTCATTTTTAAAGTTTTATTTATTTATGTATTAGATAGAGACAGCCAGAAATCAAGAGGGGAAAAGGAGAGGCAGAGACACCTGCAACACTGCTTTACCGCTCACAAAGCTTCCCCCACCCCCCAGAGGTGGGGAGCAGGGGCTCAAACCCAGGTCCTTGAGCACTGTGACATGTGCTGGGGCAGGTGTGCCTCCACTCCCTCCCAGTCTCTTTTCTAAATACACCTGCTGTCATCTGATTATTCCTACAGGAAAATTCAGATCCATTTCTTTCTTATTAGAAGCCGGTTGTTCCCTGGGTAGATCAGATGCAACCGCAGACCATGTTGTGTGTTGGTGCAGCGACTCTGTATGCCATGCTTGCTTGCACTGCTTACAAAAGAAAGTGATCTTGGTGGAGAACGTCATCCACCGGCTTCCTTTCTGCACTCAACATGCACTTTGCTTCAGGATACAGTCCGTGTTGGGGATATATGTATCAGTATGGAGACTTTCTTCTATATAGCTTCAGATTAGTGCCAAATGGAGAGATAGTTGCAAGTAGCTAGGAGAGATTAAAAAAAACCTCAGTAACTTCCCGGGAACTGGAACTTCAGAGAGAATGTCAGAAACAACAGGTAAGCTTCTTCTTCTTCTAGCGTTTGCCCTTCTTCCGTAGCCAGTCAACAGCGTCAGGTTGAGCCTGATGTAAAGTTTCGAGACCTCCTTTGAATCTGGAGAGGTGGCAGTCGTTGACTATGTGGGTCTGGAGCCGCAGGGGCAGTTCGGGTCGTCTCTGGCTCCCCAGCGATGGAACATAGCGGCGCACCGGCCATGGCCTGTTCGATAGCGATTGAGGAGGGCCCAATCATAACGTGCTAGGTCAAAGCCGGGTTGATGCTTGCAGGGGTCTGTGATGAGGTGTTTATTCTTTACCTCGGCTGACTGCCAACTCTGTTTCCAAGAGACTGGAACAGAGAAGTTCAGTGTAGGCGTAGGGGACCAGATTGGGTGACGAGACGTTAAGCGTTGGACAGGGTGGGCGAAGATATCCGCGTATATTGGCAGGTCCGGTCGAGCGTAGACGTGGGAAATGAACTTAGATGATACCGCATCCCGACGAATATCTGGCGGGGCGATGTGGCTAAGAACTGGCAGCCATGGAACCGGGGTGGAACGGATGGTTCCAGAAATGATCCTCATGGAGGAATATAATTTGGAATCGACCAAGTGGACATGGGGGCTACGGAACCATACAGGTAAGCTGATGGGAATCAGCGGAACTGACGTCCAGATTGACTGCGGTATGAAGAAGGCTGTCGCTCTGTCACTGGGACCCTGACTGGCTGTGCTGCTCTCAGCTCCTCAGAAGTGTGAGCAGGTTGTTGACGATGCCTGCAGCCACCGAGGAGAAGGCTTGGACTGAGGTCTGAAGAGTCGCTCAGCAAAAAGGAAATGCAACAGCGGGGGACACAGCACAAGGGGTCTGCAAAGAGGCTCTCCTGCCTGAGGTCCCAAAGTCTCCAGTTCAATCCCTCACACCACCATAAGCCAGAGCTGAGCAATGCTCTGGTAAGGGAAAAAGAAAATGGGGGAGGGAGGAGGAGACAGGGAGAGGGAGAATGGCGATAAAAGAAAAGAAAATGAGCACTTGGTTTCCAAAGCAGAGTTCATGACTGGGTAACTGTGCCGCTGGTAACCTGCAGGCCTTGGGTTCCCGCTTCGACCCCCAGCGCCTCATGCAGGTGAGTGTTCCTCTCGCCCTCTCGCCCTCTCTTCAAACCCCTGGCCCCCACCTGCAGAGGAGAAGATTCACGAGTGGTGAAGCAGGGCTGCGAGTGTCTCTCTGTCTCTCTCCCTCCTTTCTCAGTTTCTCACTGTTCTATCAATCAAGAGTTTTTAAAAATACAGTGTATTGGCATCTTAGCCACCATTGCCTTTGTGTGTGGCTGGGTGTGGGGCGCTCACAAAGGATCATTTATAAAAACACAAGTTCCGGGAGCCGGGCGGTAGCGCAGTGGGTTAAGCGCAGGTGGTGCCAAGTGCAAGGACCTGCCTAAGGATCCCATTTCGAGCCCCCGGCTCCCCACCTGCAGGGGAGTCACTTCATAAGTGGTGAAGCAGGTCTGCAGGTGTCTGTCTTTCTCTCCCCCTCTCTGTCTTCCCCTCCTCTCTCCATTTCTGTCTGTCCTATCTAACAATGATGACATCAATAGCAACAATAATTACAACAACAATAAAAAACAACAAGAGCAACAAAAGAGAAAATAAATATTAAAAAAACAACCCAAGTTCCTGAGTGTCCTGGCCCCAGAGCTGAACAGCACATCTGGCTGCCTGAAGTTGCCAAGCTGGGGCCTGCCCTCATCTGGGTCCCTCCTGGCCCCGCAGCCCAGCAGACCCTCCTCACACAGCCACTCAGACTCACCCGGCCACACCAGAGGCTTCCGGGGTCCTTTCTCTTCAGCCCACACATCTGGAGGTTGTGGCTAATAGGTCAGTGGGAGGGGATACAAGGCAGTGGTCCTTCACTTGCCCACTTCACCTTTAAATGAACCTTCTGCCTTTCTCCACGTGGTCAGTAAATTTTGAGAGAAATGAAATGTCAAATCACCATCATAACCAAAAGATCTTTTTTTTAAAGAAAGTCCCTCTCTCTTCCAGTGGAAATACTGACAGACACTAACAAACTATCTGCCCAGCATTGTGGTTTCAAGTATTTTTCCAGGCAAAAGAGGAAAAGAGGCATGGGGGAAAGAATGCTAAGAATCCTCCTGGAATGCAGTCTTGGGAGGTGAAGCAGAGCTTAATGATTCCCAGCTCCTGGGACAAGACAGACGGTGCCCCTCAGAGGGGTTGGCGCTGCACCTCCCTCACCAGGCCGGCTCATCTTTCTTCCTGCTTTATTCTCCACAGCCTGCCACACACTTTCTTAGATTACTGGAACACTGCCCTACAGAAAATGACTGGAAGTTGAGTTTCTGTTTTGCTAGTTATATAATCTATTATGTGGAAATAATATTACATTTCTAAAAGGTTTTCTTTTTCCTTTTTTTTTTTTTTTTAATGATTTATCTCTGTGGTTAAGACCAGAGTGACTTTATTGGAGTAATGACACAGGACGTGTTTTATGCTTTGCTGCTTAGGGTGTCTGCACTTATCATCACTGGGTAACTGGGAATCGTGTGCGAGCGTCTCCTGAAATGTTTTAATTCATATTTTCTCCCTAGAAATATATATATTGCATCTTCTAATGATTTTATGCATGAATTTTACAAATTACAAGTACTGGTGTGATGCAACTAATTACTAGGATTCTTCACACTGAACTGTTTTTATCTCAGGGATAATTACTGATTGTTCATGAATTTTCATTTTTATAATAAAGATGATGGTGGTGGTATAATAGAGTAGTTAGGAGAAGGTACCCCCTATTCTCTGCCCTCGTCCAGCTTTCTACTCCTATTCTCAACTCTGACACCATCTTCCTGGACTAGATTCTTAGTCAACCTCCATATTAACTATCAGGTTCAAGCAAAAACCACTGAAGTCATGGACCCTTAGGAACAGACCTAAACTAGACTTCCTAGTTTTCCTCCACCCTGACCCCTAATTCCATCTGCTCTGCTCCCACTTTCTGGCTCCTGCTTAGTGATCATTTTGTCCTGCTGTATATCTAACCAACTTACAGCCACCAAGCTGCAGATGCTACCATGACACCATCCTGATTTCCCTGGGCAGACGCCCTCACCCATGTGTCCTGGAGCCTCCCCTCCCCATAGCTCTGCCCCACTAGGGAAAGACAGAGACAGGCTGGGGGTGTGGATCCACCTGCCTAACACCCATGTCCAGTGGAGAAGCAATGACAGAAGCCAGAACTCTCACCTTCTGCTCCCCATAGAGAATTTTGAGCCATACTCCCAGAGGGGGATAAATGAAAGGGGAAGATGACCAGAGGGCTCTGAACTTCAACCCCAGAGAGAGAAGAAAAAGGAAAGACATTTATAAGTAGTAATAGGGATAGGTGTGACTTAGATAGGAATAAAAGGCAGGATCAAAGGAAAAAATGTGTAAAAATATATAAACATAGGTAGACAAATCATTATAGAAATAGTAGTCAACCCTTATCTGTGACCTTGGGAGAACCACTACAGTTTTAATGAGCACACGGAACTCTGGTGGTGGGAATGGTGCAGAATTGTTCCCTGTTATCTTGTAATTTTGTAAATCAAGATTAAACCCCTAATAAAAATGCAAAAAAAAAGAGAGAGAAAGCATTCCCAAGACAGATTGATGGACTGCAGCTGCAGCTCTGGCTGAGGCTGGCTGAGCTTGGGCCAAGTCCTTCCTCTGTGTGCCAGCTGCTTGGTCTGCACAGAGGGGCAGCAGCCTCTAGGGCATGAGACTGTGTGTCGGGCTGAGCTTCACTGACAGGAGACAGATGACCAGGGACTCACGGTTGAGCTGTACGCAGTATCTCTTTATTCATGCAGGACGCAGCGCAATCTATACCAAGCTAGACTAAACTAACAACTATCTAAAACGAACAATGTTGTCTTTATATATACTTCCCAAGTAGGGTGTGAACAGGATGTGATGCAGAGAGGGTGGAGAGAAAAGTGACTGGTGAAAATCAGGGTGTGACAAGGAGAGGATCAGGGTGTGACAAGGAGAGGGGGTGGAGCAGGTGAGAATTCTACCACTAAACCACCAATGCCCTGGAGGGAAGGTGGTGCTTTATGTAAATGTAAAAGTGATTTATGTAAATAGATGGCAGTGGTTATGTAAATAGAATGCAGTGTTAAGCAGGGGGGATTTAAACCAAATGAAACAGAAGGGTTTTTTTTAAAAGCAGAATTAGAAGATACCAACAATTCCCCCTTTCTTTTTAACTAATGGCCATAGTATCGGGATTGCGGGGCACTTTGTGAGGCAGGAAGACTGATAAGAGGCACACCTTTTTGGGGTTCTACTGTCCGTCCTTGCTCAACCTCTCCATGGAGAGAGAGACTAACAGGATTGACACACTCCTCAAGCTTAAGCCCTTCCAAGCTCAACCACATCCTCACAATTCCCCAAAATCTCTCTCTTACTTTATGGCCATATATAACTGGGTCAATGTCTGTAAAAGGCTTCATCTCTGTCAGGGTAATAGCAGTGTAGGGGTGAACAGAAACCTATATCATACAGGCATTTTCAAAAGAACTGGCATATGACATGGATTAACAAAATAGGCGAACAGCAATAACCAGTGTGATGCCAAGGGGAACGTTTCTTGACTCAAAGGGCAAGGCCGAGCAGGCGAAAGGGCATTTCTTGCCTCTGGGAGCACTTCATGCCTCTGGGGGCATCTCTTGCCTCAAAGGGCGTTTCCTACCTCTGTGGCCATAACCTAATAAGGAGGGGGAGTTTTCTGTCTCTGGGGACAGAGCCTGCAGGTGAGGGGACATGGCCTATAAAGTCCCAAGGCTCTGGCTGAAGTTAGTCTTTGAGAAACACAGCAACGTACCAGTAAGTCCGATGGAAGTGTCAGTTCAAAGTAGATGACCACGGAAGAAAATGCCAAGGGATGAAATGCTGCATGTCTGTCTCGATGGGGAATGTCGGCCACCAGAATTCTGCTTTTCTGTAGAGAGTGAGCTTTGGAGTCTGTGAATATGTTTCTTCAGGTCGTGCCAGGTCATATCATTGGTTTCCGGGGGTGTGTTGTAGTCATTCCATCTTGTGGGCGATGGCAGAGAACAGGGGTCCAAATGCATTTCCAGAAATTCCATTTGAGTAGATGCTTTTTCAGGTGAAGACTTGACAGCATGTAGTATCATGAGTCCTTGGAGGGTGTCCTAGTCCAAAAAGCTCCTCAAAATTCCATTTAGGGTGCTTCTGACTGTTCCTGCTGGATTGTTTCAGGCACCCATTTTTAAAAGTATCTTCCCATTGAAGATAGAATCCAATCAGGAGAGTAGAACTAACCACGTGTCTCCATTCTTGGGGACTGCCAGGGTATTGGAGAATGTTCCTCAAACTAGAGTAGTCCTTCTCCATGGGAAACATGCGAGAAGAAGTCCAGAAAGTCCCAGTGGAAATCCCTATGCATATCCCAAGGTCTATGATCATGGTCATAAAGAACCAAATTGTGGCCTGGAGCAAAATGTAGTCCTTTTCCTCGGGAAACATGAGAGAGGGAATCCAGAAAGTCCAAGGAGAATTCTCCATGCATCTCCCAAGCTCTGTGATCCCGGTCATAAGAAACCAAAGTTCCTGGTCATGGAACCGAAGTGTGGCCCAGAATAAAATGTTCCAGAGACAGAGAAACTGTCTCATAATGAAACAGTAGAGGCTTTGGCAAACCTCTTCATAAGTAGAAAGGCAACCCACGGTGGATGGGTAGCCAAGTTTACTTATCTGGGCGATGAGTAGGTTAGGTCCCACGTTGATGCCGGTCCATGTTTCAGGGCTTATTTCAGTCCCTGTTCAGGTGCCATATATTGGGCTGAGCTTCACTGACGGGAGAGAGACGACCAGGGACTCATGGTTGAGCTGTACGCAGTATCTCTTTATTCATGCAGGACGCAGCGCAATCTATACCAAGCTAGACTAAACTAACAACTAACTTAAAATGAACAATGTTGTCTTTATGTATACTTCCCAAGTAGGGTGTGAACAGGATGTGATGCAGAGAGGGTGGAGAGAAAAGTGACTGGTGAAAATCAGGGTGTGACAAGGAGAGGATCAGGGTGTGACAAGGAGAGGGGGTGGAGCAGGTGAGAATTCTACCACTAAACCACCAATGCCCTGGAGGGAAGGTGGTGCTTTATGTAAATATAAAAGTGATTTATGTAAATAGACGACAGTGGTTATTAAATAGAATGCAATGTTAAGCAGGGGGGATTTAAACCAAATGAAACAGAAGGGGTTTTTTTAAAAGCAGAATTAGAAGATACCAACAACTGTGGACCTCAGCGCAAGCAGATGTGTGGATGAAGCCCTGGAAGAGCGAGCTCAGGAGTGGCCGTGGGGGTGGACGCCTGGTGGCAGCTCAGGGGAGATCTGTGACTCTGTATCCTCAGAGTAGAAGAGTCCTCCGAGTAACTGTGGTGAGGCCTGCACCCTCTGTGGATGCACCAGACTCATTAGGTTGTGCTTCTTAGGTGACTGGATGTGTGCATGTGCGTGTGCGTGTGCATGTGCGTGTGTGTGACAGTATTCTCATTCACCCAGAGACAGACACTTGGGTAGTCCTCAGGTCTCAGCTATTACACATAGTGCTGCAGTGAATGCAGGTGCAGGCATCTTTTTGAGTTAGTGTTTTTGTTTCATTTGGATAAATACTCAGAAATGGAATAGCTGGACTCCATGGTGGTCCTATTTGGCTGAATTATATTTGATGTTGGCACCTAATTGGCACATCAATGACCAACAATATTAATCCTACATTAATGTTTAGTTTTGTGATTGAGAACTTATACTTGGTGACTGAATTGCCTTGCTTAGATCAACTCCCTACTAGTTGCAAGACTTCAGGCAAGATACTTTTTATGTGACTTAGCGTCTTTATCTCTGAAATGAAAATACTAGTGATTCATAAAGAAGGGACAGATCAGTACATATACAGCACTGAGAGCAGTGTTAGTTAAATTCTCACGTTTGCTTTCATTTAAAGTATTGTTAGCTAATATTCTTTATTGCTGATTCAATATTAATTTACAAAATTACATGTCAACAGGGGTATAATTCCACACTGCTCCCACCACCAGAGTTCTGAGTCCCAGTTCTCTCCATTGGAAGCTTCCCTATTCTTTCTCCCTCTGGGAGCAGGGACCACAATTCTATATGGGGAGCAGAAGGTGGGAGTTCTGGCTTCTGTAACTGCTTCTCCACTGGACATGGGTGTTGGCAGGTTGATCCACACCCCCAGCCTGTCTCTGTCTTTCCCTACTGGGGCAGGGCTCTGGGGAGGGGAGGCTCCAGGACACATGGGTGAGGGCGTCTGCCCAGGGAGGGCAGGATGGTGTCATAGTAGCATCTGCAACTTGGTATCTGGAAGGTGGCAGGACATAAAGTGGGACAAAATGGTTAATGAACAGGAACCAGAAAGCAGGAACAGAGCAGATGAGATACCACAGGTAAAGGAAGCTGGGAGGCCCACCCTAGGCATGTTTCCTAGGTCCCATGTCTATGGTAGTCCCTGCCTGAGTTTGATAGCTAGTATGAAGCTGGATAAAAATATTGTCTGAGAAAATGATGTCAGAGTGCTGGGCTAGCTTCGTTGGAGAGAGAGATGAGGAACTCGTGGCGGCGTGGTAATACAATTCTTTATTGATGGGGATGCTCCAGAGTGGCTGTGAGCATAGTGGGTTTAGGCCACATAGAGCTAGCAAAATAGTCGCCTCCTGCTATGCATGCCAGCCCTTCTCCAGCCCTTCTCCAGGTTGGGACATGGAAGAGAAAAAAAGAGTGAAACCAGGAACAGCAGCGGGCTTTATAGGGTAAAAATGGAAATGGCAAGCTGGGAACGGGATTGGCTAGGAAAGGGGGTGGAGAGAGGCAAAAGGCATGCTGGGGAGGTGGAAGCGTCCTTAGCAACTGTTGCGATGGTTTTAACTGAATTAGCAATACCCTGAGGGGATAATGTGGTGGGGATCTTTCAGGCAAAACAATGCTTACGTAAATGGACCATAGTGTCAGCAATGGAGCATGGAGCAGAATGGGGGGGGGGGGGGTGGCTTTAAAGCCTGACATCAGAGTAGGAAAAAAGGGATTTTTATTTAAAGTATTCAACATTATCAGTTTACTGTCTTAGTTTTTTTTTCAAATCACCCTCCTTTTGTAATGATGCAGCCAATAAATTGTTAGATATGTAGTTAAAAATGAACAGGTTGGGAGTTGGGCAGTAGTGCAGTGAGTTAAGTGCACGTGGCACCAAGCGCAAGGACCAGCATAAGGATCCTGGTTCGAGCCCCCGGCTCCCCACCTGCAGGGGAGTCGCTTCACAAACAGTGAAGCAGGTCAGCAGGTGTCTGTCTTTCTCTCCCCCTTCTGTCTTCCCCTCCTCTCTCCATTTCTCTCAGTCCTATCCAACAACGATGACATCAGTTACAACTGCAATAATAACTATAACGACAATTAAAAAACAAGGGCAACAAAAGGGAAAATAAAAACATAATAACAGGTGCAGAGTGGTGGTGCACCTGGTTGAGGGCACTGGTTCCCATGCACTAGGACCAGGGTTCAAAGCCCTAGTCCCCATCTGCATCAGAGAGGCTCCATGAATGGTGAAGAAGGGCTGCAGGTGCCTTTGTTTCTCTCTCCCTCTTTTCTCTCTCCCTCTTCTCTCTCTGTTCTATCAAATAAAAATTGATTAATTTAGTTAAAATTATGAACAAAAATAAATTAAGTGAACATATAACCTATTGTTCAAGGATAGTCATTGTCTTGATTTGGGCATGAAAATTTTTCCCTCTCATTGTCATTTTCCCCTTGTTGTTGTTTTCGACGGGTTAGGTTGTTTTCACCGGGCTGGCTTCACGGGCAGGTAACAGACGACCAGGGACTCATAGTTGAGCTGTAGGCAGTATCTCTTTATTCATGCAGGACGCAGCACAATCTAAGCCGAGCTAAGCTAAACTCAAGGTAAAGTACTCTAAAACTCACAATGCTGTCTTTATATATACTTGCCAAGTAGGGTGGAAACAAGGTGTGACATAGAGAGGGTGGAGAGAAAAGTGACTGGTGAAAATCAGAGTGTGACAAGGAGGGGGCAGATTAGGTGAGAATCCTATCACTGAACCACAAATGCCCTGGAGGGAGGGTGGAACTTGTTAACAGTAAATAGAATGAAGTGGTTATGTAAATAGAATAGTGTTAAGCAGGGGGGATTTAAACCAAATGAAACAGAAAGGGTCTCATGCATACCAACACCTTGTCTGCTGTCATGTGTTATAATTTAAATATATATATATATACATATTAATCCATATAAGACATTTATGTGGATTATTCACAGCATAGGATTTCACTGCCATTGATCTACTATTTTTGCTTATATATATATATATTTATTTCATTTTTACATTTAGTCTCTCATCGTATATATCTTTTATTGCTGAATGTATGTTAACTATTCTAACAGATCTGTGTCAGATCACTGTGCAGTAATTAAGCAATTTCTTTTGTCCTGTTTCCCCTCCATCAGGCTGCAGGACGAGCTCACTGCCCTTCTGGCCATTTCATCCAAGACTCTCCTGCTTAGCTTGTTCTTTGTTTTCTGCATTTAGTCAGTGTTTTCTCAATGAACCAGAATATAAACTTACATCAATAGAATTCCCTGCCTCTGAGCTCCAAACCCACTCCTGATGTCTCTTCACTCTATATTTCTGTAGCCAAGTCATAATATACAAGTTATTTCTTAGTATGACGGCCATTACGACGTACAAGGGAACGTTGGAGATCTGACAGAGTAGAGATGCCTGGAGTTAATAAGACTGGAGACATGGCTGAGTAAGTAAATTCCTGTGAACTTCCTGGGAAACAGCTTGGCAGTGTGCGTCAGTATCTCTGCAATGTGTGTGTGCTCTGTGAACTAGAATTCCTTGGTTGCAAGTAGTGTGAAGCAGTTTGAGTTGACACTCACTAAGAAAAGGTGTTTGAGTCAAGAAAACCAAAGTGGGAGTCAGGCGGTAACACAGCAGACCCGAACTGCCCCTGCGGCTCCAGACAGACTATGACCCACATAGTCAACGACTGCTGCCTCTCCAGATTCAAAGGAGGTCTCGAAACTTGACATCAGGCTCAACCTGATGCTGTTGACTGGCTACGGAAGAAGGGCAAACGCTAGAAGAAGAAGTGCACATGGTGCAAAGCGCAAGGACCGACAGAAGGATCCCGATTTGAGGCCTCGGACTCCACCTGCAGGGGAGTCGCTTCACAGGTGGTGATGCAGGTCTGCAGGTGTCTGTCTTTCTCTGCCCCTCTCTGTCTTCCCCTCCTCTCTCTTGATTTCTCTCTGTCCTATCCAACAATGAGGACATCAATATCAACAACAATAAAACAAGGGCAATGAAAGAGAATAAGTAAGTAAATAAATAAATAAAAAAGAACAGGATGACTCATTAAGAAGAAGAAGGAAGAGGAAGAAGAAGTAGAAGAAGGAAGAAAAAGAAGGAAGAGGAAAAGGAAGAAGAAGGAGAAGAAGAAGGAGGAAGAGGAAGGAGGAGAAGGTGGAGAAGGAGAAGGTGGAGAAGAAGAAGAAGAAGAGGAAGAGGAAGAGGAAGAGGAGGAAGGAGAAGGAGGAGAAGGAGAAGGAGAAGGAGAAGGAGAAGGAGAAGGAGAAGGAGAAGGAGGAGAAGCCCAGAGCATCACAGGGAACTCAAGGGAAGAGCCACAGTTGTCTTGGAACTGGATCACGGGAGGCATCCAGAGCTCAGTCCCTGTGCCACACTCCACAACTCTGTGTGTTTGTTTCTTCTCTCTGTTATTGGTGTCATTGTCTGCTGCTTTGCTTGGCGCTTGGTTGTCTGAGCTGTGACGTCTGACTGCTGACAGCAGCCTTCACAGACCCAAGTGCCGAGTCCTTGTTCTTGTCTGCACCTCTTCAGTCTACCTGGTGCTAGCCTGTGCTCAGAGCCTTATTATTCCAGCTCTTGGATATTTGATAAATTTTGTCATTGAGAGGACTATAATTTATATTATACAATTGAGTCAATTTCATTTAGAATATATTCATTTGTAAAAGTTTGTTAAACTGTCAACCTCTATTACTTTAGTCTGTGCTCAGCTTTGGCTAAAAATTTACATTCTGTTCACTTCTGACTTGGTCTTCAAGATTTTTCTCTCAATGAGATTATAGCAACAACTGATATTTTATGCTAGATAAAGTAACTGAAATGACTTCTTCCCAGTGGAGTGGTGATATATATATATATATATATATATATATATTTACTACTACATATTAAATATCAAAATAGATTGCTGGTCTTGCCTGTAATGACATAAGTACTGGAGCAGAGATTTTGTCTTATTTTAGAAATGGGGCCTGTGGGAGTCGGGCGGTAGCGCAGTGGGTCAAGTGTAGGTCAAGAACAAGGACCGGCATAAGGATCCCGGTTCGAGTCCCCTTCTCCCCACCTGTAGGGGAGTCGCTTCACAGGCAGTGAAGCAGGTCTGCAGGTGTCCATCTTTCTCTCCCCCTCTCTGTCTTCCCCTCCTCTCTCCATCTCTCCCTATCCTATTCCACAAGAGTAGCATCAATAATAACAATAAAACAGCCATGGCAACAATAGGGAATAAAAGAAAGAAAGAAAGAAAGAAAGAAAGAAAGAAAGAAAGAAAGAAAGAAAGAAAGAAAGGAGATGGGGCCTGTCTGAAAGGACAGCTCAGGTGTCCTAGGCCTGACCCTGAGGCTGCCACGTGCCCCAGGAAGCTAAGAACACAGAAGTCTGCATCTCTCCTTCCATCCTTCTTGGCTTCCAACAGTGAAGCGACTCAGCTTAGGTCTTTACAACATGATGATTCACTAGAAACACCAAGATAACACACAGCATGTTTATTGAGTAACCATAGTCTCCACTGCCTATGGCAACCCCCACTTCATGGTCTCCAGACACATGTCTATGGGATGTCTGCACTTGGGTTACCGTTGGCCGTACAATAGGTCATTGATGAACCCTGAGCCTGTGGCCTTCACTTCTGCTTTTGGCCTCCCTTGACTCCACGTCACATGGGAGGCACGGTGTTCTTTATCTCTTGAATTTTAGCTGAGACAAAATGACTTCATGGACCAAAGGTTACAACATTCAAGGAGAACAAAGTTTATAGCATCGAAGCAGACCAGAGTTCACAACATACAAACAGACCAATGTTTAACGTTTTTTAATGTGATTTCTGCTCTGTCTATATAATTTCACCAACTGTTTCCATTACTCAGATGCTTGGGCTTTTGTTTTGTTTTGTTTTTTTCTTTCTATGAGACACTGAGATGCTAGAATTCTGCCTGTGTTATAATGCCACAAAAGAGTGTTTAAAACATTTCTGAGGCAGTGGGGGAGGGATAAGAGGCTTTTTGGATGTTAGGCAAGAAAAGAGAACATTTCAAGTTGAATATTCCCTGAAAGGCTGGTCCTCCTCACTCAGAAAAGCCTCCTTCTATGGTTACTTTCTCCTCACAAATATCTAACAGCCGGAAGCAGGGTTAAGAGCTCTGCACTTCTAGCTTTTCTGGAATGATGCTGTTTTTGCTAAAAATGAAAAAAACCATTGACTAACAGCTAATCTATTTAATCTTTGTAAAGTTGCACAGACCCATATTTTAAGTATTAAAAGGAATGAGGAAAGATTTTTCCAAGTAACAGGACAAGTGCTATTTAACACAATGATAAAATTCTAATTTTATGATAAAAGCAACTAAATGTTACAATCTGAAGTTGTTAAAATGTTTCTCGTTAGTTCTTGATAGATTTTTCCAAAGGGCTGTTAGTAATATACATTTAGAGAAGTGTAGCTAGCTCTCTCTTTAAAACTGTCCCTGATTAACAAGCTTTCCCCCTTTTTCTCTACCAAAAAAATCTTACCATGCCTACTATTTTGGTTAGTAGTTCACCTCTCATTTGTGGTTAACATATTTGGTAGGGAAAAGTAATCCTTCTTTTCTTTCGACCAGCATTCTTCTCCAGAACCTTAAAGACACTTTTAATTTTTGTCTGTTTGTTGGCTTTGGTGAAGTATTCAGCACACATTCTCCTCAAATCCTCTGGTGTGTACCAGCTGTTGGTTCCTACCCAGATGTGGAATCCATTAGGATAAACACTGCCAGGGCCTTTTCTGTGGGATTCCCCCGGCCCCCACCACTGGGGGTTTCTGTTCCTCCTGAATGCCCCTGTCTGGGAAAGATTAACCTGGCAAAGAACAAAGAGGACACTGGGGTCTGAGTGAGGGCTGTTCTCTGTGACCTCGCTGACTTCAGAGAAGCCTGAGTGAAGAAGGAAGCGGGAGGTCAGAGCGTCTCTGGTTCTTACAAAGTGTATAGCGTCTCATTTCTTTGATTAAGCGACTTCAGTCCCAGAAACCACAGAAAGATGCCTAAGAACTTAACATTCAAATGTTCAGTCCTTAAAAAAAAACTTTTTAAACATTGCTTCCAAGCTTATCACTGGAGTCTGGTGACTGCACGACCAATCTACTACTCCTGGAAAGCATGCTTGTTTGTTTTTGATAGAGACAGAGAGGAGTTGGGGGGGATGGCAGGGAGGGGGCCCGGTGGGGGTGCACCCTATTAAGCACACCCAGTAACCCTATTAAGCACACCCAGTAACCCTATTAAGCACACCCAGTAACCCTATTAAGCACACCCAGTAACCCTATTAAGCACACCCAGTAACCCTATTAAGCACACCCAGTAACCCTATTAAGCACACCCAGTAACCCTATTAAGTGCACCCAGTAACCCTATTAAGCACACCCAGTAACCCTATTAAGTGCACCCAGTAACCCTATTAAGCACACCCAGTAACCCTATTAAGTGCACCCAGTACAAAGCACAAGGACCTGGGTTAGAGCCTCTAGCTCCCCATCTACAGTGAGGAAGCTTCACACGCAATAAAGCAGGTCTGCAGGCTTCTAGCTTTCATTATCTATCTATCTATCTATCTATCTATCTATCTATCTATCTATCTATCTATCATCTATCATCTATCTATCTATCGTCTATCTATCATCTATCTATCTATCTATCTATCTATCTATCTATCTATCTATCTATCTATCTATCTATCTCCTATCTCCCCCTCCTCTCTCAATTTCTCTCTGTCCTGTCCAATAAGATGGAGAAAATGGCTGCCAGGAGCAGTAGCTTTGTAGAGCTGGCATCAGGACCCAGTGATAACCTGGAAGGAGAGAGAGAGAGAGAGAGAGAGAGAGAGAGGGAGAGAGAAAGAGACCATTTTCCCAACCTCAGCTGTGAGACATAGCACCCATGCAAGTGGGGACCAGAGGCTTGAACTCCATCTTTGAGCTCTGGACTGTGTGTGTCCTGCCAGGTGTGCCCCGCCTGGCCCCTCAGGCCTTCTGACACGGCTGTGGACATAATGACGTGAGCTCCAACAGCAGCCACGACTGACTGGGGGCACTAAGATGCCAGCACTGAGCTCCAGCAATGAGCTCCAGAGAAGCCATCACTTGACCTCACAGCCTGGCTATGGCACCTTGTATCCTAGTCGGCACAGCACACACTGTGGGCCACTGGCAGAAGACGGAAGCATCACAGCCTTCTCATCCTAGACCCCAACTAGCAGGGCTTGACAAGCAGCAGAGACCCACCAGGCCTTCCCTGGCAGGTGAGCTTTTCAATGTCAGTGTGTCACATGGAGCATCATGGATGGCACACAGTGTGACTGGTATGAGCACGTATGATGTCTGCCTCTTATAACACAGTGTCTATAAGAACATGTGCAGTGTGCAGTCACATGTCAGTGTGTCACACGGGGCATCATGGATGGCACACAGTGTGACTGGTGTGAGCACGTATGACGTCTGCCCCTTATAACACAGTGTCTATAAGAACATGTGCAGTGTGCAGTCACATGTCAGTGTGTCACACGGGGCATCATGGATGGCACACAGTGTGACTGGTGTGAGCACGTATGACATCTTCCCCTTATAACACAGTGTCTATAAGAACACGTGCAGTGTGCAGTCACATGTCAGTGTGTCACATGGATCATCATGGATGGCACACAGTGTGACTGGTGTGAGCACAGTGAGTCTCTGCTTCTTCCCTTTTTGTCACCTTGCTGGAAGGCTGCTATTTTCGCAGCTGACCATCTGGGCCCCTCTGACCGTTCCTGGACTTTGTTCCGGTATATCTTGGCTTTCTGTGGGTTCCCTCTGGGTAGGATGGGCTGATGAACAGAAGGAGGTGTAGTTCCTTGCTCCTTGCCAGTGCCCTGGTCTGGGGCCACCTGCAGTTTTGCTCTGGGACAGACTTCAATCAGGCGGGTGGAGAGCTAGCGGCAGGAACCAGCTCCGGGCCATGCAGCTCAGGCAGGGCAACCTTGACTCGCTCATTGCTGCAGGGGCCACCTCCAGTGTCCTGCTGAGGCTGATGCAGTTATGCCTGCACAGGTGGGGGGGGACGGCCACCGGGTGAGGGAGGGACGGCCACCGGGTGAGGGAGGGACGGCCACCGGGTGAGGGAGGGACGGCCACCGGGTGAGGGAGGGACAGCCACCGGGTGAGGGAGGGACGGCCACTGGCTGGAAGCCTCCTGTCACCTTCCCCTTGCAAGCTGCCCTGTCTCCTCCCAGTCAGAGCCTTGCGGTCTGTCCCAGAAGCATGTCTCCTCCTGGCTGCACTTGCTGTTTCCTGTGCTCTGCTATCTGTTGGCACTTGCCCCATCTGCTTCCCATCTTCTAGGAATTTACCAAATCAGGGACAAAGCCATGCGTCTCCTCTCCATCCTGAACTGGAAGCCCGGCTGGACACGCAGCCCTGGGAAGCCCTCTCAGATGAAGATGGCCAGCCGTTAAATGCTCACTTTAAGGGTCTGAGCACATTGGTTTGTGTTGACAGTGTTCATCTGACATCACCCACAGGCTCCACCCAGTTAATCCTGCATGACACAAAGACGGACGTTACTATAAAGGTTTCCATTCGGAAAGTGCACACCCATGACGTCCACTCATGGTCTCCATTCAGGGCTGCTCACCCCAGGAAGAAGCTCCTCACAGTGATCAAAGCCCTAGGCTGGCCTTGAGCTCCTCTCCTTGAAATGGTTCTCTGACTCACAGAAGTCTCTTTGATCTGCCTGGGAAAGACCTATTTAGATCTCTCTACTGGAGAACATCTCAAGCATACTGTTCAGCCCCTAACCCCTTGCACTTGCCCGGGCAAAGACACTTCCTAGGATAAACTGTTCTCAAGTCCAGGACTCTGCTCGAGAAAGCTCAGGCTCATGCCAGCAGCTCTCAGGCTCCCCCCCGCACCGCTGGTCGGCCACCAGGGCTACAGCAGCCGGGCCCCATCTCTGAGTCTGCAGTGGCCTGGAGAGGTGGCACTGAGCTCTAGGACAACCCTGATGGCAATGAGTAAATAAATAAATATATGCCACTGATTATTATGTGGACCACCACAAACTTCAAATTTATTCAACCTACACACTCGCCAGTGTATAGAAACGTATGTGAATGATGAAATGACTTGGAGAACAAATTCTGGAACTCGGTTCCGTGGGGTCGTGTTTTTTAACTAGCAGCTCCTGCGCGTTCTGGTGTGAGCTCAGTACCTTCGGAGCATGCAGGCTGCCGGAGACACTGCACAGTTGTGCACACACTCAGGACAGCTCAGTTTACGTGAGCCACTTGATGTGACTGGAATGGCTTTATTATTTGCTTTGATTATTATTATTGGGTAAAGACTGAGAGAAATGGAGAGGGAAAGAGACAGAGACACCTGCAGCCTTGCTTCACCACTTGGGAAACTTTCCCTCTGCAGATGGGGACAGGGGGCTTGAACCCGGGTCCTTGTGCACTGTGATGTGAGCTCAACCAGGTGCGCCACCACTCAGCACACACACACACAGGCATCTATATGTGTTGATGATTCTAGAACTCTTTGGAGCCCTCTGCTGGAATGTGATCGTATGGGAAGAACTGAGCTGGGAGTTTCACTTATTTGTCTGTTTATTTATTTTATTTTGTATTTATTGTTTTATCCTCCCCCAATTTTATGGAGAAGTAATTGACATGCCTCAGTGCAGGAGTTTAAGACTCACAGGATTGCTTCATTACACACACTGTGAAACAATTACCATAGTAGGTCTAGTTAACACCTTCATCTTAAACGGTTACAGAAAAGGAAAGTAATATTCTCAGTATGACACCTTGTATACTTTTAAAAATATATGCTTATTTATTTATGAGAGAGAACCAGAGCATTTCTTAGGTGTGTGTCATGCATCCGGGATCGGGAATTGAACTTGGAACCTTGTACGCAGAAGTCCCAAGCTCTGCCCACTGAGCCACTTTCCTGACCACAAGAAGATCATTTTGCTAGGGTTATGGCATTGGGACACTTCTGGTGGGTGGGTGGCCTCTGTGTACACACTGAAGGATGAAGCCCCCAGATCAGGTAGCATTGTAACCCAGCACAGTGTGATAGGCAGATAAGTGAGTAGGAGATGGGTTTGTGCAGATCTGATATGTTTCCATTGTTCTGTTCTCAGTTTTCATGAGTAAGAAAACAGGTCTTTACAAGGAAGGTGTCGGATAGTATGCCAGCTCCCCCTGGCTTCTGCTTAACCATATGCCTATATAGGGATAGATTTAATCCCATTCAAAGCTTTGGTCTATTTACATAAATCACTTTTACATAAAGCACTCCCTCTAGGGCATTGGTGGTTCAGTGATAGGATTCTCGCCTGCTCCGCCCCTTCCTTGTCACACTCTGATTTTCACCAGTCACTTTTCTCTCCACCCTCTCTATATCACATCCTGTTTCCACCCTACTTGGAGAGTATAAAAACAGCTGCTCTTCTGATTAAACACAAATGGGATTGCCTTCCCGGTCTGAGAGTTCCAGTCTCTCTCTCCTGCGATGCTTACTTGTTCTGCATGAGTTCCTGATCCCTCTCCCACGCAGCAGCCTAAGATCGGCTCCAGTTGAGTTCTCTCCAACCCAGAGAGCACTAGCTCGGGAAGAAGTACCCTCAGGCTATCCCGGCAGAAAGGTGTGTCAGAGAGAGAGTGAGGCCCCAGCCCAGTTCCCGTTAGTCACTGGCTGAGGATCCAAGGATGTGTTCCCCAGTATCAGCCCCCCTCTCCCTGCCTCCTCAGCATCACTGCCCATCCCTTCTGGGGGGTCGTGAATGGCATCACATAGACCTCATAGCACTCAGAGTACCCCATAAACGTCAGCTATTTTCCCCAAAACTCCATGCTTTCGTATAATTAGGAGAAGGGGTGAGGGGAGCAGTGCGCCTTCTTATTCGCTGCATTCTGACCTCCTTGCCTCAGCGCCCCACCTCTGTCTCTCTCTCTCTCTCTCTCTCTCTCTCTCTCTCCAAAGGTAATTGTTCCCAAGTGCTTGCGGCAGAGGTCAGGATTTCGGAAGTGGGTGCTGGGCTAGCTTCACGGGCGGGAGAGAGATGACCAGGAACTTGTGGCTGAGCAGGAACACAATGCAATGCCTTTATTGATCAGAGACAACGCCTGCCTTTACATCTTTTGAAATGGAAGTGGCAAGTGGGAAAAGAAAATGGCTAGGAGAGGGGATGGAGAGAAGAAAAGAGCTTGAAGGTAGCAAGCTTCCATCTAACCAGTGGGGATTAACCAACACCCTGCAGGCAGGGCGGGTCTCAGACAAAACAGTGATTATGTAAATAGGCCACAGCGTCAAGCAGTGATGGCCCACATGTGGGGAGGCTGCCAGTCTACCTCGTGGCACGTGTGTTCCCTCCCGCTCACTGCCCATCTGCGTCACGTGGAGGAAGGACCCTGCGTCTGTAACCACTGCCCCATCCTCAGCCCAGCTGCTCAGTCAGCCAGGGTGCCTGTGGCACAGTACACGGGTGCACATGGGAGACTGGCCCCTGGGTGGAGGCCTGGGAACAGGTCTTCACGGGCTGGCACCCCAAGGCCCCTACTACCTGGAACAGACTTGAGAGGAGGGACGCGACCTGCAAGTGGACCTGCTTCTTGGCTGCCTGGATGCTCCCCCCACTCGGATGGCCATGGCTATAACAGGACCAGAAAGCAGCCTCCCTCCCGGCGGCCTCGAGGCAGTCACCTGACGCCTGGCCCTCGCTCTAAGCTTGTGGACTGTGTGGACTAGAGATGACTCACACTCTTTCGCTTTGGCTGGTAGATTATGTTGTTTGGTACCAAGCCTGGCATTTTCCTTGCTGAGTAAAGCTCCTGCTGGTATTTTGAAATACAAACACATCTGCTTGGAGAACTTTGCCAAGTGTGACTGATCTGAAGCTCTTGCCAGCAGGAAGAGTCAAGTCAGCTGGGACTCTTGCTTTTCCTCATTTCCAGCACACGGTGGCATGGCGCTCCAGGAAGACTCCTCCTCAGAGCCACAGACACACCTCAGGGTTGCTGGAGATGTGGAGGACCTGCGTGTATGCGTGACGGAAGTCAGAGATGTGCTATAGTCTGCGATACATAAAAACAGGCGAGAGGTTCCCTGGCTTCTTCTATTTACTCTTTCCTCATTTCTAGTCAGCGCCTGTGGCCTGTGGAGCGCTGTGAATCCAGCAGAATGTGAGCCTCTCTTGAGCTCTCATCAGTGACGACGTCTGTGGGGAGGAGGAACGGTGAGCAGAACATGTGCGGTTGGCATTTGACAGAGGAAAGGAAGAAAGGGCGATTTATTATTATTATTTTTTATTAGCGATTTAATAATGATCAACAAGATTATGGGATAAGAGGGGAACAATTCCACACGATTCCATCCACCAGAGTCCCATGTCCCATTCCCTCCCCTGGAAGCTTCCCTGTTCTTTATCCCTCTGGGAGCATGGGACAGAATTGTTTATGGAGAGCAGAAGGTGGGAGTTCTGGCTTCTGTCATTGCTTCTCCATTGGACATGGGTGTTGGCAGGTGGATCCACACCCCCAGCCTGTGTCTGTCTTTCCCTAGTGGGGCAGGGCTCTGGGGAGGGGAGGTTCCAGGACACATAGGTGAGGGCATCTGCCCAGGGAAGTCAGGCTGGCATCACAGTAGCACCTGCAACTTGGTGGCTGAAAGGCGGACAGATATAAAGCAGGACAGAATGTTTAATAATCAGAAACTATGAAGTAGGAATAGAGCAGATGCAAGTAAAGGATGTAGGGTAGAAGGAAAGTGGGAAGTCTATTTTAGGAATGTTCCTAGGAGCCTATGTCTTGATAATCTTTGCTTGAACTTGATAGTTCACATGGGATGGACCAGAAATATTCTCTAGGAAGATGGTGCCAGAGTGGACAGTAGAACTAGGATGCAGGATTAGGGCAGAGAATCACTCGCAAACTTGAAAACAACGTATAAATGCAATTAACTGTTTACCACAGTGATCTGCCCCAGGGCCCGTGTCTGTCCACATTCAGCACAGGAGCCTGTGTGCCCTCCGCGTTCCTGTCAGTCTGAGCTCACAGTCCATGGTCACAGCTGGAACATTCTAGGCTGCTCTCATGTCAGGACCCGTCTTCCTCGAGGGCAGAGCAGGCTGACCAGCCTCCCTGCAGAGAGTGAGGAGGCCCCACCATGGCCGCTCTACAGTGAAGGCAGGTCCTGGAGAAACCTGCAGACAGGCTCATGATGGCATTCCCAGTGTGACCTGTATTTTAAACATGCCCACAGGTTATTTCTGGGTCGCCAAGCTTCTCTAAGCCCAAATCTAAGATATTTGAAGCAAAAAATCCCACCTACATCAGTCCGTGCATCTGTCTTTTTTCACTTATTTATTTTTTTCATCAGGGTTATGCCTCCCTGACCAATAGGCTCCTCCTGGGGTCATTTCCCTCACTGCCCTTTTTTGCTTCCTTTCTTTCCTTTTTACAATTGAGAGATAGAATGTTGGGAGAAGGAGAGAAGAAGGGAGATATCTGCACTGCTGCTCCACTGTGGGTGGAGGCTGGGGGCTTGAACCCAGCTCCTCAGGCATGGTAAGGGTGCTCTCTGGAGTGAACACCGCTGCCAGACCCCAGCTCTGTCTTCTTTCTAACCTACCTGCCTCCCCTTAACCATTCAAGTCCTGGAACAGGATGGCAGAGGATGACCTAGGTGGGGGTTAGAGTGCCTTGTGGAACACTGGGAAATGTGACACATGGACCAATGGCTGTATGTTACTGTTGCCTGTAAACCAGGAATCTTCCCAGTAAAGGGGAGAGCACCCATGAGTCCACACTTATGCCTTGGTTGCCTTTGGCTTTTTCTTCAAAATTGAGTTTACTTACAGTTTTTTTCTTTTCTCCATGTCTGTGGGTCTTTCTTGTATTTTAGAGAAGGTGGTCTTTGAGTCAGAAGGTGACTGAAATGACTGAGAGCTAATGAACACCTGACAGTGGTGTCTCTTAATATCCTTCCATGTACTACACTGCAATCATTTTAAAAAAAAGAAAACCAAGATAACAAAGGCAGAGTTGAAATTAAATCAGACTGCAGTCCACATTGGACTCAAGCATGAAAAGAAAGAAGGAACGCCAGTTACACTAACCACTCTGGTGTCCGTATTGCTAGAAAAGAAAGTTAAAATGCACTGTCCTACAGGAGTCCTAATGTGAATCCCAGCAGCAAAGAAACTGAGAGCACACCCAGGAGATGACAGCACATGGACATGTGAGTCTATGCTGTGAGGTTGACATCTATGATGGAACAGGCAGTTTCTCTTCTCGGAGCAAAAATGTGGTGCATGTTTCCAGAGTCTGATGTTGAAAGATGAACAGTAACAACTACTTGTGTGACTGCTGACATGATCACAGATTTTGTAAGAAAATTCACCCTTTGAATTCCTTCCAAATTTCTCATTAATAAGGAATCAGGGGGCAGGTGGTGTTTTCCCTTATAGAGTCTACATGTGTCCATGGATGATGACCTGGGTTCAAGTCCTGGTCCCCATATGCAGGGGGGGGGAGGCTTCTACAAGCAATGGGGGAGGGCTGCAAGTGTCTCTACATTGCTCTGTCTTTCTTTTGATGCCTCCTTGTCCTCTAAAAAATGCCCCAGGTGCTAACATGCCAACCAGACTTCCCTGGACAGACAACCCCACCAATGTGTCCTGGAGCCCTGCTTCCCCAGGACCCTGCCCCACTAGGGAAAGAGAGAGACAGGCTGGGAGTATGGATCCACCTGTCAATGCCCATGTTCAGTGGGGAAGCAATTACAGAAGCCAGACCTTCCACCTTCTGCATCCCACAATGACCTTGGGTCCATGCTCCCAGAGGGATAAAGAATAGGAAAGCTATCAGGGGAGGGGATGGGATACAGAGTTCTGGTGGTGGGAATTGTGTGGAGTTGTACCCTCTTATCCTATGGTTTTGTTAGTGTTTCCATTTTATAAATAAAAATAAAAAACAAAATTTAAAAGAGGAGTCATCTTTCACTATTAATAAATGGCATCTCTGAGAGAGAAAAAAGAAGATATTTCCAGGTCCATGAAAAATGATGTATGAAATAGTGGGGGTTGTATTGTTAAATGGGAATCTGGGGAATGTTATGCATGTACAAACTATTGTATTTACTGTTGAATGTAAAGCATTAATTCCCCAATAAAGAAATAAATTATTAAAAAAAGAAGATATTTCCAGGGGATGCTTTCATGTCAGAATTATTTTGTTGGAGAGCAAAGCGGTTTGCTTTGGGTCTTTACCTAAACATTCAATTCTTGGTTCTTTGCCTATGTAACTTTTTTTTTTAATGTTTACTCTAAAGCAAATTGATAGTATTTACTAGGTTCCTGTTTCAAGCTAATTCCATGGGAGGTGAATGCGTTTGTTTGTTGCATGTTTGTGTTTCAGCGAAAGGTACAATAGTTATACTGAGAACTGACATTTTACTTGCTTCTTGTACCAGATATTGTCTTAATCACTTTACAGGCTGTTAGAATGGCTGGGCGTTTCCTTATTGATGTGTCTAAGTTCTCTATCTTAGGAATCCCTCAATGCAGGGAAAGTAGGGATCTCTTTGTAAACATTCTATTAATTAGGAACCTCTTTTTTTTCTCAATGAATTGCTATCATTATGGAACTGAGAGCCACATACAGTAAGTGAATTCTGTGAGTTACTCACATGCCAGGAGCCATTTCTCTGCTTTGATAGATGATTAGCTTTGAAACAATGGAAGCCCTCGAGACAAGTTTCATTTCCCCCTGGGCAAGCCATTTCCCCCTCAGGTAGACCATTTATCAGAAACAGTGACACAACACATAGTTGTGGTAGCAAACATGATTTCATCCATTGTATGTTGCAAGGAACATTCCCCCTTTGAAGATTGCTCCCCCTCCTCCTCCTCCAGCACTTCCCCCTCCTTCCCCAAAGCCTTATAATGCCTGTGTTCACAATAAAATTTAGAGCTTGATCAGAAACTTGACTTGCTCTCGTTCTTTGCGTCTCTTGTCCCTATCATTTCAGGTCTCATTGGGTTGCTAGCCCCTGCTCACCGCCCTGCTGGCCGGGGCATAATGGCGCCCGAGCGTGGGGCAAAGAAGCCTTCTGAACCTAGAAACTCCGCTGATCGAGGGGGTAGGCCTACCCGAATTCACAGAGTCACCGCAGCCCGAGGGGGGTAACGCAAAGACTCGCAGAGATCGCCACGGAAATACCCGCCCGTGAGTCGCATCTGGGGAAGAGTGTCACAGCGGCTGAGGTAAGCAAAACCATGGGACATGAATTCAGCAAACTATTTATTCATTAAAGGACTCAAGGAGTCACTCAAGACACGAAGAAATAGGGTTAAAAAAAAAAAAAGAAAGAATTAAAGAAGTTTTTAGATTATATTAGAAATATTTGCCCCTGGTTCCCCCAGGAAGGCACTATAGATGAGAAGCGTTGGAGGAGAATTGTTGATTGTCTTAATGATCACTATCAGTCTTTTGGTCCTGAACGTGTACCTGTTTCTGCCTTTTGTTACTGGAATTTAATTAATGATATCTTAAAAATCTATAATAATCACCCTGATATTAAAAACCTTATTACAGAGGGTGAAAAGGTCCTCCGGCAACTTTCTCGTTCGCCGTCCAGGACAAAGACCCCATCTCCATGCCCTTCTGTGGTTATTGATCTTGATCCCCCGGTACCCAGTCAAAATAAAAGCCTCCCAGCACCCGATGAAAGTAAAAGCCCTATTCCCCTCCCTACAGGTCCCACTGCACTTACTAAAGTTCCCTCCATTGACTCTCCTATTGCTAATTCACATGAGAGTGAAACCCAGCATTCTTTCCCCTGCCTCTATCCAGTTTTACAAAACCTCCCACAAAACCCCCCCTCTCCTGAAGCACTTCCCGCGGAGGATGAGGCTTTGCTAGAAAAAGAGGCTGCCAGATACTACAATCCTGATTGGTATCCTCCTCCCTTTAATCTCCCTCCCTATATCCATGCTCCCACTCTCCAGCCTGACCCTCTCCTTGACAACCCCTCCGTCAGGAGGGCACGCTCAGGAGCCCTTACAGGAATTTCCACTCTCCGCAAGGTCCTTGCTGACTGGAGAGAGCAGCTTCAATTAATGAAAGAAATAGCTGCAGTTATAGAAGAACTTATATTTTTAGCCTCACCAAAAAAACCCAATCCCTAAAACTAAAACTAAGACTAAACCATCCAAATCAAACCCGGTTTTGGCTTTCCCTGTTACTCGGAGCCAGGCTCAAACTGGCTAGCCCTAACCCCTAGGCTCTTCCTTGTCCAGACTGCCTCCCTACACCACCGTCCCTCCGTTTTGTGCTCTGGTCCTTGACTTGGCCAATAATACTGATTAAACCCACCAAGGCTAAAACTCAACTAGCACAAAAAACAGCTTCCCTTAGAAAATTAGTAAAAAAAAAAAAAAAAAAAAAGAAGAGAACATTTACAATTAGTTAAAGAACTGTGGGCTCTTGATTTGGCATTATCTTAAAACTAGTCAGCCAAAAAAGATCCAGCTTTTTTCCCTCTACTCTCAGAAAGCTTAAAACCAGTTCTGAGTGAGATCTTATCTGGCTAACAAGCTATTCCCTAGAGAAAAAATGAAATCAATCAAACAAGATGTTCTCTTTAACTTAAAAGCTATTAACCAAAAAACCAGTACACACTTTTGATAAAAATTTAATTATTTATTTCTTTAAAACTGTAAAATGTACTTTAGCCACAAACGCCCCTCCTGGATAGATAGGCTGTGAGTTAGGAATCCAAAAACCAAAGCGGTTTTTCAAAGGGAAAATTTTTCTGTTCACCAAGAATGTATGTTTTAAGTCTGTGCTAACCTTGTTTTCATTAATGTGTGTTAACCCCTAAGTAACTAAAGTTTGTTTTAAGTTTTAAATAAGATTTAGTTAAGCTAAATGTGGTTTTAAAGATCCAGACTCATAGAGTTGGCACACCTTTACCAGAGTAAAATATAGGACAGTTTCGTCCTTCTGATAGCTAATATCAGCATCAATTCATTAGTTAAAAAGATTTTCTGAGATATCTAGACATGGTAAAATGCCTCTGTAGTCTCTCTCACTCTTGTGAAAATTGTAGATATTACCAGCACCTCAATATCAACTGCCACTGTTTGTTAATTTAATTCCATCCTTGAACTGACTTTCTAATAACCCAGTCAGTGTAGAGCAGTGGCCTTGCCAGGAAAAAAAAAGGGTTAAACATGCTATTCCTGGCCTGATAAAAAAATTTTTTTATTCAACAGATGTGATTCAACAAAATTATTTAGTGTAAAATGGTCATCTAAAAGAAATGTTAACAGTAAAAATTTATTTTAACATTTCAGCTATGAGGTTTATCTTAGCTTTTTAAGTTACCTATCTAAACCAAAGTGAAAGATCAATTAAGTTGTGTACCCACCCTTGTTCACAGCTGCCCTAAGGGTGTGATAGCTTTGTGATAAACAAAGGTCCTTAACAAACAAAGTTTAACATTTTACTTAAAATTGTTTAAGTGATTTCAAAAAAAAAAAAAAAAAAAAAAACTTTTAAAATACTTTCTCAACTAAACAGGCAAAACTGGCTTGGGTTAGTAAAAGATAACGCAATGGTTATGTTAATTATTTACATGCCAGAGGCTCTTGCGCTGGTTTTCCTCTTTATATCTTTCTGCTTTTAAAAATTATCTGGTTTGTTTTAAGACACTGCCTGAGGTTTATTCTTGACAAATTAAGGTAATACATTGTGTTTTTGGTCTGATAGAAGATTTGTTTTGGCAAATCCTGATTTAACAAAATTAATATTTTGAATATTTAAACTATGAGGTTTTATTTTAGCCTTTTAAGTTGCCATATTAGAGTTCTAAGGAACAAAATCTATTAAGAGTTTTATATCTATGCTTACTCATGATAGCCTTGTGATGAGTAAAGATCTTAGTAAACTAAATGTATAATAGTGTACTTAAACTGTCTAATCAGTTTAAAATAATGCTAAAAAATGGTAAATATTTTATCATGTCAACACATTAGGTATTGACTTTTATAACATATTGGTATATTCTAATAAAGAGCCTTCTAAAATCATAGAAAAAAAAAAAACAAGTCAATTCTAACCATTAGATCATCAATTAACTTGGTACAAGTTCTCTCCCTAAGTAAATAATTATAGGTACATCTGCACATGAAGAACTGACTGCTCATATGGTAAGATTTAAAACTAAACATTTTTAATTTTTATTTATGGGTGTGTGATGACTCCTAAAGTCACTCATATCCTAAAATTTTTTATCATTTTTTTTACAAGCCTCTTAAAATTATAACGCTTGACCTGCCATAGTAAGAACACTTTACTGGCTCCTACATTGTTTAATTAAGATCTTGCTATTCAGACTTTTAAGATTAATCTCCATTGATAAAAGCCAATGCTCTCTGACAGATTGATGTAATTCACCTGCCCATGTTTAGTAAACAAAAAAAAACTTTTTTTTCTCAGTTGATATTTTTTCTAAATTTATGTGGGCTACAGCTCAAACAAGAAAAACTAAAACCCTTAAGCTTAATTAATAAAAAAAAAAAAAAGAGAAATGCACCCCCCAGTATTCAGTTGGCTAAAGTGTCAATGAAGTAACATACTAAATCTTTTTAATATTTACAAAAATTCAAATTGTCCATTTATTATATCTCATTGACAAAGCCACACACTTTTCCAGTCATAGAGACATATTCTTTTTCTCTTTTTTCAACACTGGATGTCCATGGTTGTTTTCCTTTTATTATGGTGGATGACATTGCTCTTGCAAAATCCACAGAGTCCCTGTTGGCAAGTCCTTACCACAAAGGACGCCATGGCAGTATATACTCCAGCTAACCTCACCAGCTTATCCAAGTCTTCTCTTTCTGCTGACCTACCACTGCTGACTTCATCTTTGCATGCTTATTGACTGCTCACTTTTCTCAAAATATTCCTCAATGTTCAAGGAACCTCACCTTGACTTCTAATGTGTATGCACCTCCTCTGTGTTTTGATAAACACCATCCTATATTTTCATGTCAATTCTTCTCTACCTGGTCCTTGCCTCCTAGTTTTGCTTGTTCCACAGCTGACCAGAAGAAGAAAATTTCATCAGTTGGCGCTGACCAGAAGACCAGACGTGCTGTGTTTCTTCCCCTGGACATCACATCCACTGACTGCTTCCCTTAGACTTGCTGGTGGCACGCTAGGACACTCTATATATTCATCCCATAAATTTTCTGACAAATTACAACAGGTTATAGACTCCACCACAAATAGTCTTGAGTCACTACAGAGCCCCTTATGAGAACCTTATTAGTCTTTTGTTAATAATTACCTTAGGACCCTTTATTTTTAATAAGATTACTGATTTTATAAAACGGCAGATTGACTCTTTGGCATCAAAACCTTTGCAAATCCATTATCACAGACTTGATTTGGCTGATAGAGGCCTGGCTGAACCTGAGGATGACTGACCTCCCTTTCGGATGGCATAAAACTCAGAATTATGCACGGAAACATCCAACCTTGGCAGGGAAAAGACACCAGTAAGGGGTGCAAGGCAAAGCACTGCAGGGGGAGGACCCTATTGTCCGCCTCTGAGTCCCCCGTGAAGCAAACCTGATTTGCATGGAGGTTGGTGTCAGCAACAAAAAATCATTTCCCTGGAAACTGTGGCTCTGCCTCCCCTCCCCAAAAAGACACCGAGAGCCCTGTAAGATGCGGGAAGGTTGGTTTCTGCACCCACCCCCGCGGGAGGAATCGGGTCAATACTTCCCCCCTCTGGTTATACCTGCTGTTCAGGTCCCTGCTCCTCACCTCAACTAACTGCCTCAAGTTAAATTATAACGAAGGGATGAGATGCCAGGAGCCATTTCTCTGCTTTGATAGATGATTAGCTTTGAAACAATGGAAGCCCTCGAGACAAGTTTCATTTCCCCCTGGGCAAGCCATTTCCCCCTCAGGTAGACCATTTATCAGAAACAGTGACACAACACATAGTTGTGGTAGCAAACATGATTTCATCCATTGTATGTTGCAAGGAACATTTCCCCTTTGAAGATTGCTCCCCCTCCTCCTCCTCCAGCACTTCCCCCTCCTTCCCCAAAGCCTTATAATGCCTGTGTTCACAATAAAATTTAGAGCTTGATCAGAAACTTGACTTGCTCTTGTTCTTCGCGTCTCTTGTCCCTATCATTTCAGGTCTCATTGGGTTGCTAGCCGCTGCTCACCGCCCTGCTGGCCGGGGCACTCACATAGCCTAAAAGTGGCTCACTGGGGACTCAAACACACCCACAGCAGGACCCACTTTCCCGCTAATGGTCAGGATACATAACCTGTCAAACCAGATTGTTTTTAAAATCAACTTCTCTAGAACCTGGGTATTTCAATTCCTCTGGATATATGAAGAGAAAGCTTTATTCCGCATCATTTCTTGGTGATGTCAGATCATACTGCAAATTTCAGTCTCAGAAATGCCAACCATGGGTGCAGAGGAATGGCATTGGAGCTATATAAACGTGAATTCTATCGGACAGTATTCTCATAAAGCACGGTCAGTTCTATACCTTGAATAGTATATCCATAAGAAGTAGTGTTGACTATCTAGCTTGGGGAATAAATGTTTCATCAAAAAAAAAATTGCCCCTGAGAATGGTGGAGCTGTTCAGTTGTTTAATTGATAACTGTGATGGCAAAGAAAAGAAAAAAACAAAGGGCTTGCAAAGAGAGAAAAAGAGGAGACACTGAACCACGTGAGCTTATGGAGGAATAAGCAAGTAATTTCTAAGTTACGCCAGCTAGCTAGAGAGGCTTCTTGGTCGAGATGGTAGACTGAACCCTTTTTCTTTCTGCAGTATCTCGCTGATATATAGTAACATGGAAGATTGAATCTGTGTACACACTGAAGTTAATAAGTGGGCTACTCTGACAGATGAAGTGTTGGGGGGTACTCACTGCAGACTATTGTGTACTTCTGCTTTCAGGTATATATTTTGCCCTAGTTTGTGGATACGTAGGAACATATGCTCTATCTCAGGGGACCTGGTCTATATCTAGGTTTTGGGACTTTGCTAGGAAGTGAACCGCCTGGAATGGAATTAGAGAATGCTATGAAAGGAAAGGTCTCACCTGAGTAATGAGGGTGAAGGGTTGTCATTTTGCACCTGAAGTCTCTGGACACAGTCTGAAGTGAAGCATGCTGGGGTGGCACTCGTTGCGTTGATTAGGTTGGGATCAGCGGATGCAATATTATTTGGTGTGAACTGAGAGAAGCATGCAGGAAAGTGCGCCCCACCCTAGAGGTTCCAGAACTGGGGGAAATACAGACTGTATAGTGGGAAATGTGAGGTTCCTACTGACTTAGGGTTCAGGAAGGCAATAGTTATTGCTATAATCACATTATTTGGCAATTGGGTTAACTTTGAAAAATCCCTTTGTTAGGATGTGATGTATCATACACACCATCATCATAATCTATGTCCCTTGACATGATCTGTATGTAGCTGTGCCACCGGTTGCTTCTGTTCTCCCTGGTCTAGGCTTTTGAGAGAGTCAACATATCAGACTCAGCCAATGTATTAAAAAGACTCAGTCTGTGCTTTAAAAAGTTTGTGACATACAATCAATTTTTCCCCTCATATTAATTAAATTGTGATTTATATGACTACAAATTAATGGGAGTGTACATAAACACCATTCCCACCACCAAAAGACTGTGTCCCATCCCACCCACCCCATCCCCCTGCCACCCCAGGAAACCAAACATTCACCCTCACCCTCACTCCAGGGTTTTCACTTTGGTACTTTGGTGCCCTACTCCAGATTTAGTCAGATCCAAGCAGGAAGTATTTTAATCTTCTTTCTTTCTTTCTTTCTTTCTTTCTTTCTTTCTTTCTTTCTTTTTCTTTCTTTTCCTCTTCCTCTTCCTCTTCTCCTTCTCCTCCTTCTTCCTCTTCTCCTCCTCCTCCTCTTCCTCCTCCTTTTCTTCTTCTTCTTCTCCTTTTTTTTTTTGAGTAACACAGGAAATGTAAACTAGCCTGCTGTACACATAAGCCAGCTGTCAAGGGAAGGAGGTGGGAAGTGATTTTGCAAGAATAAAGACTCCATTCTCTGTAACTGGGCAGAGAGGGGAGGGAGTGGTCTGGGGACTGTCAGTGGGGTGGCTGCTGAGAGCCCTACAGCTGGCCCCAGATGCTCTCTGCTGAGTCTGGGAGACAGAAGACATGCTTGTGAGGCTCCTCAGTGAGAGCTGAGTCTAGGTAGCTTCTTGATTATACGATCTCAAGGGAAAAGACAAAGAAGTATGGAAGTATGCGTATCTAACGTGGCAAAAGCTGTAGAAATAAAGTGCCTTTGAAAGCAATAAGGAAAAGTAACACTAGGTGTCTCGGCAGTGGAGAAGACACCAGGACTCCGTGCTAGTGATGTGGGCGTGTTCACCTGCTGCTGGGTGCTGGCAGGAATGACTCAGGGAGGCCACTTGCTAATGTGCTAAAGGCATTCCTTACAAATGTATATATCCTTTGCTAAAATCTTCCTTTTAGAATATTTTTTTATTGTGGGAATTAATGGTTTACCATAAATACAGTTGTTGATACATGTACACAATTTTAGTTTTCTGAAAAACAGTCTCACCCTTGGCCTAGGTAATATCCCCCCAACCCCAGCCTTATGTCTAGAATTGTCATTTCTAGGATTTTAATCTGAAGAAACCATTTAGAATAGATTCCCACAAGATTTAGCAACAGTATTAATGATTAAAATATTGTATTTTGCCATGAAAATAGAAATAAAACAAATACCAAGCAATAGAATATTTCAATGAAATGTAAAGTTATATAATGGAAGTACTAGTCCTAGCCATCCACAGTGATGGTACTCATGACTGGAAGTTGTTTGTGATACATGCAGCGTAAAAACAAAGCTTGAGGGTCAAAGCACTAGTTCACCAGATGAGGTGAGTACCTTGCCGTGAACACAGCCCAGGCCCACACCTTAGCACGACTCAGGACATGCTACAGCACTAGAGAGAGTCCTCTCTCTCTCTCCTTCTCTCTCCCTCTCTCCTTCTTTCTCTCTCTGTTTTTTTTTTTTAAATTCTCTGTCTTTTCATCTGAATGGAAATGCATCCCAGAGTAATATTCTGGTCCCACAAGGGGTGGGGGGAGAAAGTCAAAGCATGAAACAATAAACTGTCTTGTTTTCATTTAAAATAATAATTACAGAAGCCAGACCTTCCACCTTCTGCACCCCATAATGACCCTGGGTCCATACTCCCAGAGGGATAGAGAATAGGAAAGCTATCAGGGGAGGGGATGGGATACGGAGTTCTGCTGGTGGGAATTGTGTGGAATTGTACCCCTCTTATCCTATGGTTCTGTTAATATCTCCTTTTTATAAATAAATGAATAAAATGATAATAATAATAATAATTACCTATCTCCCTACCTATTTACCCAAATGAAAATTATTGGAAAAATATTTATCTTGGTGTTAATACTCAAGACTAATTGATGTATTTTATCTCGGCTTACTTAGCACTGTAAAGTGTTATTGGTATCATACATTGTTTCTATATGTTGTTTCTTTTCCCTTATTGAAAATAAAAAGGCATTGTATTTTTAATGGGAAAGGTCTTAATTTTAAGGCAACACACACACACACACACACAAACATGTATTGTCACTTTTGTTTAAAGTATGACAAAATTCAACATGATTTTCATAAAATGCAAATCATGAAAAATAATGGGAAAATGACTTTAAAAAAATTACACATGACACTCCAAAGCTAACCTTAGCAAAGCAAGGACTAAAGACTACAAAAGCTGAATAAGGGCAAGTCACTGGCATACTTTAATGACTCTTTAGTCACTATCAGGCCACCCCATCAGCTGGGGCCCTAGTCGGGGAGTCCTGAGATTCCCAAACAGACATGATGGGCCTAGACCTCAAATAAATCCCTCTCCCCAATGTTACTGGTCATCTCTATCAGGAACAACACAACAGATCCCTTTGTGGTCCCCCATAGGACCTTGCCCTCAACATGGATCAACAATGGTAGAAAATGTTCCACCCTCCGAAGGGAGGCCGGGCAACATACTCTATGCTACACCTGAGGAAGATGGGTCTTGATATTGGGGCAGCTTGGAAGGTTCCTACTCATGACCACAGAATGTGAGCTCAGATCTACAGGGATGCAGAGGTCACACAGGCTCCTAAGCTGAAAATGGGCCCCAGATCACATCAAATCAGTGGGGTCTACAGTCAACAATATTTATACACCTTTCCCATATTTGGGAGCTACTCTCTTCCCTGATCCAGCTTTCTGGTTCTTTTTACAGCCATGACATCATCTCCCCAGACAATAACTTGGGTCCACCTGCATATCAAATGTCAGGCTCAGAAAAAACAGAAAACTAGTATAGTCATGGGCCCTTTGGAATATAATTAAAATAGGCCTACTACCTACAAAATGGAGACCCCCAAATATTCATCTGAACTATTGTAGCCTTTAGGTTCATGACTAGTCAACAATTTACTTGGCTTTGTATGTTAACTTTCTTTTCAGCCACCAGGTTCCAGATGCTAGCCAGATGCCAACCAGACTTCCCTGGATAGACGACCCCACCAATGTGTCCCGCTTCCCCAAAGCCCTGCCCCACTAGGGAAAGAGAGAGACAGGCTAGGAGTGTGGATCCACCTGTCAATGCCCATGTTCAGAGGGGAAACAATTCCAGAAGCCAGACCTTCCACCTTCTGCATCCCACAATGTCCCTGGGTCCATACTCCCAGAGGGATAAAGAATAGGAAAGCTTTTTGGGGAGGGGATGGGATACAGAGTTCTGGTGGTGTGTGGGGAGCTGGTTCTCCTCTGTGCATTGGCCAGCAGCCAAGGAGGAGGGGGAGACGGGCCACTCCGGGGGTCCTGGGGAGACTGCTGATGAGGGCGAGCATACAGAGTAAACCACCACTCTGGGAGAGGTCTCATTTATTGGGTGTACAAGCAGGTAGATATACTCAAGGGTTAGGAAAAGGTTAAGGTGACCATTAAGCCACACACAATGCAGGGCTAAACCTTGACCTATCAGGCGTTTGTTCGTTACTGGGAAGTTGCCGCATAAGGTCTGGTCATGAGCTCACCAGCATAGGCAGCTTCTGTCTAAGGGTGAATCACGAGCACCTCAGGGCAGGGTGAAGGGGACAGTTAAGCAAAACCAGGACATTTGTGGTGGGTTTCAGCTGGCCATATATAGTAATTTATGGCCTTGTTCAAAAGGAACGAGGAAGTATGTGCAAGAAGGCTCCTGGTCTGGAAAACTCCATCAGCAGCCATGGGGTCGAGTGGGGACCTGTCTACAACCCTCCTGAGAGGAGGGGGCTTGGGGTCGACCCTCTCAGACCCTCATGGAGGTAATGGTCTGGATTCCCCAGACAGAGGGCTTTTCCCCACAGTGGTGGGAATTGCGTGGAGTTGTACCACTCTTATCCTATGTTTTATATATATATATATATATATATTTTTTTTAAAAAACTGCACATGACATCAGGACAAGGAAATTTTAACCTCACTAATAATTATAAATTAAATTAGATAATCTTTTTCTTTTAAATTCTTTTATCATATTCTATTTTAATGAGAGAGTGTTACAGAGAGAAAGACACACAGAGAAAGACACAAGGACCCGGGTTCCAGCCCCCAGTCCCCACCTGCAGGGAGAAAGCTTTGTGAGTGGTGAAGCAGGGCTGCAGGTGTCCCTCTGTCTCTTTCCCTCTCTATCTCCCCCTCCCCTCTCAATTTCTGACTGTCACTTTCCAATAAATAAATAAAAACTAAATAATAACTCCACCCCCAAAACACTGGTAGAAACCATTAATAAACTCAGAAAAGTAGCAGGATATAAAATCAGTCACAAACATTTGTGGCATTCCTGTATGCAAATGCAAAGTCCGAGAAAAAGAAGACAAAAACCTGTCTGACCAGTGAACTAAAACTAAGTAAGTAAAACATCTTGAAGCGATTCTGTGCAGGGAGGTGAAGGGCCTTGCAGTGAAAGTCAGGCCATTGGTAAAGCAATAGAGGGCATCACCGGCGCTCCTCCGTGGGCTGGAAGATGTCATCCAACGACAATCTTTCCAAACACAATCTATATAGATTGAAGGCAACTCTTGGCAAAATCCCAGTGACATTCTTCAAGGGTATTAAACAAATCATCCAAAACTTTCATGACAAACATAGCCAAAGTAGTCATGAGGGGAGAGGAAGGGAAACGGCTGTATCATCTCCTTGACTTCAGTTCATACTTCAAAGCAGTAGTCATTAAAGCACTGTGGCATTGCAAGAAAAGAGGAGGGTACTCGGACTAACAGAGTCAAATAGAAAGCAGAGTCCTAAACCCACACAAATATGGATACCTGGTATCTACAAAAGGAGCAAGACCCATTCAATGAACGAAAGAGGACATCTTCAATAAACGTACTAACAGATCCCTCTCTACACCACCTCTGGTCATCATCAGCATACGCCCTCCTGTGGCCTCTCTAGGACCTGCCTTCTCTGCAGAGAAGGACGCACTCCCCCACTCTCTGAAGGGAGGCCGGCCAGCCTGCTCTGCCCCTCCAGGAAGACGGGTCCTGACATGAGCCCAGCCTAGAAGGTTCCAGCTGTGACCATGGACTGTGAGCTCAGACTGACAGGGACTCGGAGGGCACACAGGCTCCTGTGCCGACTGTGGACAGACACGGGCCCTGGGTCAGGAGGATGGGGTTACAGTTAACGGTATTTATATACTTTCCTCATAGTCGGGAGCTACTCTCTGCCCTAATCCAGTTTTCTGGTTATTTTCTCAACTCATGCCGTCTCCCCAGGCAATACCATGTTCACTGTCAGTCTCAGGCAAAAATGACTAAAGTCATGGGCCCCATGGAACATACCTAACCTAGGCTTTCTAGCTTCCTCCCATACACAGACTCCTAATTTCATCGAATCTATTCCTAGTTTTTGGTTCCTATCTATTAAACATTTTGTCCTGCTTTATATCTTAATTCCTTTCAACCATCAAGTTGCAAGTGCTGCCATGAGACCAACCTGACTTCCCTGGGCAGACATCCTCATCCATGTGTCCTGGAGCCTCCCCCTCCCCAGAGCCCTGCCCCACTAGGGACAGACAGACACAGGCTGGGGGTGTGGATCCACCTGCCAACACCCATGTCCGGTGGAGAAGCAACTACAGAAGCCAGAACTCCCACCTTCTGCTCCCCATAAAGAATTCTGGTCCACACTCCTAGAGGGATAAAGAGCAGGGAAGTGGGAGTCGGGCGGTGGCTCAGCAGGTTAAGCGCACGTGGTGCCAAGCACAAGGACCAGTGTAAGGATCCTGGCTCGGGCCCCCCGGCTCCTCACCTGCAAGGAGTCACTTCACAGGCAGTAAAGCAGGTCAGCAGGTGTCTATCTTTCTCTCCCCTTCTCTGTTTTCCCCTCCTTTCTCCATTTCTCTGTCCTATCTAACAATGATGACCTCAACAACAACTACAACAACAATAAAAAACAACAAAGGCAACAAAAGGGAAAATAAATATTAAAAAAATTTTTTAAAAAGAACAGGGAAGTTTCCATTGGAGGGTGGTAGAGACTATATGGAATTGTACCCATGTGACCTTACACTCGTGTAAATCATTAATGAATCACTAATAAAAAATATATTTAAGATAGGACGATCTTTACTAGTGTCGCGCTATTTCCACTATTACTTTTCTACTTATTACTTTAGCTTTGGGTTTCTATTTAATAAAATTGAGTTGTCTCCATAATCACACACTCCCTTTCTCACCCACTGTTTGTCTAGGATGTTTTTGCTTTGGGATCCTGAATTCCAGAGCTCCCCCCACCCCCCACCGCCCACCCCCAAATCCCTGGGTTTCTTACTCCATTGGCCCAGCTGCCACATCTTTCTTTTTAATTTTTTTAAATATTTATTTATTTTCCCTTTTGTTACCATTTTTTAAAGTTGTTATAGTCATTATCGTTGTTGTTACTGATGCTGTCATTGTTGGATAGGACAGAGAGAAATGGAGAGAGGAGGGAAGACAGAGAGGGGGAGAGAAAGACAGACACCTGCAGACCTGCTTCATCGCCTGTGAAGTAACTCCCTGCTGGTGGGGAGCCGGGGGGCTGGAATGCCACATCTTTCTTTAGTTGTGTGACTCTAAGAACTGAGGAAACCTGAAGGGCATCTGGCAGCTTCCAGAGATTTTGAAGCCCTTCCATCCACCCCACTGCAGCAGGCGTGGCATGGTGACCTGCACAAAGCCGTAGGCCCCACAAGACCCGCTCCATGCTTTCTAGCTTCTTGACCTGTTTTGGACTCAGGCTCCAACTAGTCCTTTGGATGCCTGTTTCAGTTTTGACTTTGTGACCACGGCTTGGCTATAAGGCATCTCTCCATGTCTCAGCCCTAACGGCTCATTTCCCTGCTTATGAACTGGAAAAATGACACTGTAAGGGCCCATGGGGTCTGCTCAGGCCTGAAGTGGGAGGCCAGTCAGATGGAAGGGAGTTTGATGGGGAGGGAGTCTGAGTAGTGGGTAGACTGAAGATGTCGGGTGTGGGCGGAGAGTGAGTGGTGACCTGACAGCCCACCAGGGGTGAAGGGAAGGGTGGCAGCTTCATAATTGCTGTGTTTCTGCCCTGACTACCTGAAGGGACTGGGAACAAGAAATGACAGGTTTTTCAGCAGAGATAACAAGTTGTTGCTTGACGTAGATTTGGAGAGTTCAGGTGAAGCCTTACATTAGACCTTGAAGATACATTTTCAAGATTTCAGACCACTTTTCTCTCTCTAACTACCAGTTAGTTTAAGTCAGAGCAAGGGAGGATACAGAAGACTACCATTTTCTACTCCGTTTATATACTTTTCAGAATGCACGCGATTCCTGTTTGTCTTGGTAGAGACATTTAACCTGACGTCCCACTAAGAAATCTTGTGCACTAGAAACCCAAGTTTTGGAAAACTTTTTTTAAAGCTCATAAAAGGTAACAAGTTGGGTTTATATTCATGTGGAAGTAGGCCCCCGGTATACTTATGCATATTTTAAATTTTTACTTATTTTTAAAATTTCTTTATTGGGGGATAAATGCTGTCTATCAAAAGGGTTCACTTAAAAAAAAAGTAAGAATGAAAAAAAAATAAAGAAAATACATTAAAAATGACCACAAAGACCCATTTCGAAGTGACTCAGACACAAGGCCATCTTGTGAGATCACGTGATTTTGGTTTAAGAAGATCAATAAGCTGTTGGCAAAATTGACTTTACAAACAGATTAGTCTACAGTGTTTCTTCAGTTTTTTTTTCTTCCTGAAAATGCTTATTCTCTGTATGAAATGAAATGGAAAATACAACTAAGTAGTTTCAAGAGGGATGAAAATCTTGGGAAAGGGAAGAAATACAGAGCAAATAAAAGACAGTGGGGAACTTCTAAAGTGAAAGGTGAAGTGTTAAAACACAAAAGCCTTTTTCTTTTTGCCCCTAGAAATGTTTTAGGAACAAAACAGGCAGATTCAACTCATGACAGGTGCCCCCAACGGGACATCTAAAGAGGAGACAGAGACAGAGACAGAGACAGAAAAGGAAGCTGAAAAATCACAATAAGGACGTGTTCTTGCTGATCTGACATTTTATTCTTGTCATATTCCTGTTGGGTTATTACTCAATGCCTTTAAAAAATCCCCTACTAACACAACATAACTGCAAGTCTGTAGAGTACAAAGGGATAAACAATAATGCTTAAATGTAGGAGAGAATTTTCATAAGAAATCAGCTCCTATCTTTGGGTGGGGATGCAATGAACGGCTCTTCCTTCCCTTAGAATCTTCTGTCCTGGACCCAAGTTTGTTGCAGGCCTTGCTACTCTCACAGTGGACAGAAACCGACTCTGTTGGACAGGATGAGCACTGAACAGCAAGGCCGTATCAAAACTCAGTAGGCAGCGTCTCCCTGCGGGCCAGCACTCCAGGAACTGACGTGGAAGACACCCCTTCCTGCCCAGCGTGTGATGCCCAGCTTGCCCTGAGCAAGGGCCGTCCTCTCAGCAACCCAGAATCCCTGACTCTGAGGGTGTATGTCTACCACACAAACTCTGCTCTGTCTTTGTGTATCCTGAAACACTGACATGTTTCTCCTGTCTTCCTTCTGGGGGTTTCACTGGGCCTGTGGCATTGGAATTCTCTCTCTCCGCTGACTGATTGATTATTGGATAGAGACAGAAGCCGAGAGGGGAGAGGGAGACAGACAGGGAGAGAGGCAGAGAGACACCCGCAGTCCTGCTCCACCATTCGTGAAGCTCCCCGCCCTGCAGGTGGGGACCAGGGGTTGAACCCGGGTCCTTTGCAGTCAAGTGGGGGCTCTGCCGCCTGGCGCTGCATTTCTCTGGCTCCCAGAGTGCGGGTGGAAAGCGGGCCTCAGACACCCACGGCAGCCTCCATGCGCGCACACATGCGCTCCAGGATGCGGTGGAGGCTGGCGAAGCTGGGCCTGTCGGAGGGCAGCGTGCTCCAGCACAGACGCATCAGGTTGTACAGCTCCAGGGGACAGTCGTCGGGGCAGGCCAGGATGTGGCCGTCCCGCACGTAGCAGATGACCTCCTCGTGGGCCATCCCGTAGTAGGGCTGCAGGCCGTAGGAGAAGATCTCCCACAGCACCACCCCGTAGGCCCACACGTCGGACTCCGTGGTGTAGCGGTTGTAGAAGATGGACTCGGGTGGCATCCAGCGCACGGGGATGGCGTCGTTCTCGCTGGCCTTGTAGTAGTCGGCGGAGTAGATGTTCCTGGAGAGGCCGAAGTCCGCGATCTTCACCACCATGCTCTCGCCCACCAGGCAGTTCCTGGTGGCCAGGTCTCGGTGCACGAACTTGCGCTCGGAGAGGTAGGCCATGCCGGCGGCCACCTGCCTGGCGATGCAGAGCTGCTCTGAGCAGGAGAGCGGCGGGGGCCCCGGCCGGCATACCCCCGCGGCCCTGGGGTCGGGGTGGCTGAGGCTGCAGGTGCTGCGAGGGGCCATGCTTCGCAGGAACTCGTTCAGGTCGCCGTAGGCCATGTACTCAAACAGCAGGCACATGGGCTTCCCCACGGCACACACGCCTAGGCACAGAGAACACACCTGTCAGGGACACCTGGAGACGGGCCTCCTGGGGTGGCCCGGCTCTGAGCACACGGGGCTCTGGCCCTGAGGACAGTCCGCGGTGTAAACGTCTCTGGCCTGTCTTCTCACTCTCTCTCTCTCTCTCTCTCTCTCTCTCTCTCATCAATTATTTTTTATTGTCTTCACTTACATATTGGATAGAGACAAGCAGAAATTGAGATAGAGGAGGAGACAGAGAGGGAGAGAGACAGAGAGACACCTGCAGCCCTGCCTCACCACTCGTGAAGCTTTCCCCCTGCAGGTGGGGACCAGGGGCTTGAACCCAGGCCCTTGTAACAGGTGTGCTCAACCAGGTGCAAGGCACCTGGCTCCCTGGCTTACCTTTTACTTTCATCATTTCTTCATCTTTTCATCATTGCTTCCCTGCTCACACAGCTTCTCCCCTGTAGGTGGGGACCTGGGGGTTGAACCCGGGCCCTTGTGTGTGCCCCAGCCAGTGCACCGCCCAGCCAGCCCCTCTCCTGTTCACCTTTTGGGAGGTGAGCGCACTCCCGCAGGGTGTCTCAGCTCTGCATTACCCCAGTGCCAACTTCTCCCTTCACCCGACTCGCACCCAGCAAGCACATCTGACCCAGCTACCCGTTTTCCAGGCCTTTTCTCGCAGTGTTTCTGCACTTTGAGAAGAAAGCTCACACCGTATTCTTGATGGACTTTCCTACACCTGCTAAGTGTTGGGGAGGCCAGCTTCGTGGGCCTGGGGACCGGGTCTGCGAGGAGCAGGTGTCTCGTCCCAGCGCCGGGCCTGACCCCCTGCCTGGTGCTTCTCGACTTTAAGGAAGGACGGTCAGAAGGGAAGGGTGTGGGTTTGGGCAGGGCGGCAAGGACAGCCCCAAAGGGGCTAGGGCATCCAGTCAGTGATCTGGAGATCTAAGCGTTTTATAATTTCACTCTTGAGAGAGAGAAAGGCCACTATCCGCAGGCTGGGGGTGTAGGGCCAGGCAGACCTGATATTCAGCTGCAAACTGGGTCATGTTAGGTCAGAAGGGCAGTTTCCTGTCCCCCCCATCAGAGTGTTTGTCTTCAGGGGGCGAGAAGTCTGTCCAGAGCAGGAAGGGCAATAACGAACATTGTCATCTTGGGCTTTCTGTTTGTTTTTGATGCCAGTTGGCACTTTTGTTTTTTATTTTCAGGGGCTTTAATAATCAGCATTTTTAGATGAACAAAAATTAAAAATTAAAGAAATCAAAACATTTCTCTGAGAAGTTAAAAACAATTTGGGGGGAGGGTAGAAGGTGGTGGTACATTCAGTTAAGCACATATATCACCTGGCTCAAGGACCCAGGTTCAAGCCCCCGGTCCCCACCTACAGAGGGGACACTTCACGAGTGGTGAAGCAGGGCTGCAGGTGTCTCTCTCTGTCTCTCTCCCTTTCCACTCCATTTCTCTCTGTCCTGTCAAATAAAAATAAAGCAGAAATTTAAAAAAGTAATAAATGAAAAGGAGAAATTGGCCGCGAGGAGCAGCAGGTTTTCAGTGCCTGCACTTAATCCCAGTGATAACCCTGGAGCAAAAAAAAAAATTACTAAACTGATATTAATGAAATGTACTCCTTTCTGATGCAAAATCTAACACGTAAGAAACAGAGAAAACTGCACAGAGGGAGGGACAGCGCCTCAGGGAACGTGAAGAGACCAGACTGGGGAGCCCTGCTTTCTGCAGCTGCGCCGCCCCTTGGGCTTTCTTACCTAAGAGCTTCACGATGTTGGGGTTATCGAACTCCGCCATCAGGGCCGCCTCCCTCTGGAAGTCGGCCTGCATGTCTGCTGAGGCTTCTTCTTTGAGCATCTTCACGGCCACCATAGTGAAGGGCTCATGGGGGAGTAGGCCCGGCGCTCTGAGGAGGGATTTATGGAGAAGTCAGAGGCCAGAAACGCCACCTGTGCTCACAGCGTGCCGTCCTGGGCTACATTCTCCCATGCTCTCAACGCAGCCTCACACCTCACAAAATAAAGCCTCTTCCATGAGTGGGTCTCCAGGAACATTGCTTGACTCTCATTACCGGAAATCATGGAGGTTGTTTCCGGCAAAAATTCAGTCAGAAAATGCATGACTTAGTGATTACAGGCGTTCAAAATACACAGACCCAATGGGCTTATCCATGCCATCTGAAACTTTAAAAAATGTTTTATTTATTTATTGTTGGATAGAGAGAGAGATTGAAAGGGAAGGTCGAGAGAGAGAGAGAGAGAGAGACAGAGACAGAGAGACCCCTGCAGCCCTGCTTCACCATTTGCAAAGCTTTCTCCCGGCAGCTGGGGACCCGGGGCTTGAACCTGGGTCCTTGTGCACTGTGATGTGAGCACTCAGCCAGGTGCGCCACCACTCAGCCCCAAACTCGTAGTTGACTAGAATCTGAGTTGACTGCCTGATCCATCTTTGTATGCCCACAGGCACCTAAAACAGCAGCTGTTTCTGTTCCTCAACATGTATTTGTGTGCGATTCTTGTTGAGCAAGTAGCCTTGGTACCAGACCCACTCTGTCAGGAGTACAGGGTCTGAGTGGCAGAAGCAAAGTGCAGAGAAAGCAGAGGATACATGCTCTTAAGAGTGATTCAGAACAGGAAGGGCAGCTAGCGAATCTGATGATGTTTAGACACCAAGGGATGTTCTCCTGACCTTCAGACATGACCCATCTGACCGCACAGACGTTTTTCCATGCACAACTTTACCTGGCTTGAAAGACTCTGCCAAATGCCCCCTCCCCGATGTCTCGCACGTATTCAATGTTATTCCTAGGGTACTCCAGGCTGAGCAGCTTGGGGTTCAGAAGGAGTGGCATCCTCTGGTACATGGGGTTGGGGTGCAGTCTGTCCAGCAGGAGCTCAGACGGGAGGGTTGTGAGGGTGACGGCTGCTGGCTCCCTGCAGGTCCAGACAGATGAGAACAGGAGTGAGCTCAGGGACAGATGAGGCTTCTGCCCACAGTCAGGTGCCCACATTTCTAAAGGGAGGCCGACTTTAAGAGAAACAAAACACATTATTATGATTTCTCTGATCTTATTATTTATTTGAGAAAGACAGCCAGAAATGCTGGTTCGAGACTGGGCCTCCCTACCTGCAGGGGGGGTCACTTCTTCACGAATGATGAAACAGGCTAGTGGTTATCTATCTTTCTCCCTCTCTAATTTTCCCTCCTTTCTCAATTTCTCTCTTTCCACGCCAGTGGAAAAAAAAAAATAGCCTTAAGGAGCAGTGGATCTGTACTGCAGGCATGGAGCCCCAGTGATAATCCTGGAGGCAGAGAAAAAAAATCAATAAAAGTCAGCTACAAATTGAGAGGAAGGGGGATAGAAAAGGAGAGAGACAGAGACCCTGCAGCCCTGCTTCACCACCCATGAGAGAGAGAAGACTGCTCAGCTCTGGCTCGTATCTTTCACTCCTTCAAATCATTGCAGAAGACCTACAGCTAAGAAAAATTAAATCTAGGGAACATGATTATATGAAAGAAAAAAATCCTGATTTTGTAAAGAGCATGTGGAGAACTTGATGTGAAGCAGAACAGTGAGTGGCAGACGTCAGTCATATAAAGACCAGCAGTGTTCCCCACGGTCATGCACGTGCCCAGATCCCATCCTTGAATAAAGACACCTAACATGTGATGACACGTGTTTAGCCGGAGCTGGAGCCTCACCTCTTTTTATTTCTCCACTGTTTTCGCCGTCGGCAGCAGTAAAGAGTAGTTATGGTCAGAAGCACAAATACTGCAGAGCTGGACACGATGGAGATGATGACAGTCATGGAGTACGTGGGCGAGACAGAGAGAGAAGAGGAGGTGGAGGAGGAAGGCATGCTGGGGGTGTCCACACTGGGCTTGGGGGATGCCACCGCCGGGGGTGCTGCAAGGAAGAGACAGTCACTTCACTCCCTCTTCCGGTTTGAGACTCAACTTCCCACTCGAGCAGCCAACACAGTGGATCTCACTGTGGGAACACACTGACATGTCAGCTTCTCCCTGGTGACTGACATACCTAGAAAGTGTGATTTTATAAAACCAGTGAGGTCCAGATATAACTTCTGAATTTATCTTTGTTTCCATAAAATTCAAAAGGCCGTCAGGAGTGGTGGGTTCTTTGTGCGGGCACTGAGGCCCAGTGACAGCTCTGCTGGCAGTTTATGTATATGCAGCCTGACAGCAGTCTTGAAAAGTATGACAAGGTAAAGAAAATGATTTCATAAAATTACACTGAAATCAAGAATGCTTAGAGCTACACTTGCTATTGATTTACAGAAAATGTGCATAATGGAAGAAGATGAAAAATTGAACGCTCTAAGCATTAAGACACAAATGAGCAGAGACAGTCAGCCTAGAAGTTGATTCCCAGTCAACTCCCATTAAACAAGCCAGATAAAAAGCTAAAGTCAAATCCATGGGACCACTGGAGACCCAGAGTGGTCACACTCTTAGCACTCTGCTTGTAGGCTACAAAGTTGGCTGGATACTTATTAAACTCACTTATTGTATTTTAAATGCTTTTCATAGATTGAGTAAAGATAGTACATAAATGCTGAGTATTTTAATAATTGGGAATATTTAGTGACAGTTGTAAATATAAGCTATCTTAGAAAAAAAGAGTAGATATTTTGTTTTCAAATATTTGTGGAATGCTGACAGGTGTGATCTTTAAACAGAACACAGAGGTAAATCTCAATACTTCTCCAGGACTGGGAGAAATATGGGCTTTAAAGAGGATGAGAGGGGCCAAGTGGTGCACCTGTTTAAGCGCTCACATCATAGTGTGCAAGGACCCAGGTTCAAGTCCCTGGTCCCCACCTGCAGGAGGAAAGCTTCACAAGTGGTGAAGCAGGGCTGCAGGCATCTCTCTGTCTCTCTCCCTCTCTATCTCCATTCCCTCTCTAAATTTTTATGCAATAATAAATTAAAAAAACATTAAAAAAGAGAGAGATAATGGGGGAGGTTCCTGCTATCTTAGAGTTTAAGAAGGCAATAGATGGTTATTATTGTAATCAAGTTATCTGGGAATGTACTTTACTTTGAAATAACTGTATCTTATATACTGACAGGATCAGTTGTGCATTGTAATGTGTGCACTTAACCAGGTGCACCACCACCTGACCCCTGACTCTTTCTTCTCTCTGAAAAAGTCTGCCTGGAGCAGTGAAGTCCCAGTAATGACACCCCCTTCCCCACCAGAAAAAAAATGAAGATCACAATTTGGATAAAAGAAGAAGTAAATATTTAACACAAAGGCAAAAGTGACATTTTTTAATCTGACTTGTTTTATAATCTTATAATCATGCAAAAGGGAAAGCAAGTTAATAACTTGCCTGCACCACTCCCTAAGCTTGGTGCTTTGAAGGCCGTGCCTAGGAGCTATTCACTGGTGTCTGCACTGGATTCAGCTGATGCCCTACCCAGAGGAAGTCAGCCACAAGCGTCCAGAGTGTGGGAGCACTGCGCTCTCCACAGGGCTGAGTAGAGTACAGATACGCACGCATGAACCCAACCCGCTGATGTCCATAAGGCTTTAAGGGCACAAACAAAATCACTTACTTGTCAAGGTTTCTTTTTTATAATCTGAAGGGGAAAGGATAAAATGTTGTTTCAAATGAACATCCAGACACCTCATGTGGTCTGTAAGAAAGTGCTAAGAAATACAAGTTCTCGTCCAGCCCTTAAATAAGGGATTGGAAAACATTCTTTGCATTTGAATGTGACAGAATTGAGTGTCTTACATTAAACCAGCTGCCAGGACCAGCCTCACAGCCCTTAAATAGAAGTTCACTCAGGTGAGCTGCCACAACTAAGCCTTGCTTGGCGACACCAGCATTTCCAAACACGTGGCTACTTTGTCATGCTTATTAGTGATAGCTTTATTTCTTTCCCACTTCTCTGACAAAAGATGAGATATTTCAGTAATTTCACTGCAAGCTCCAGAAGCTGTTACAAGCTATCTGACAAGATCTCATAGGCAATGAGATCCCAAGCACTAGTTTTAAAAATGTTCTTTCATTTCTTTTAGAACAAATGAGGCAAATCCTTCTGTTAACCCTTGCAATCAGGATAGCAGCAGGGTTCTGTTATTAAGAACTCAGAAAATGTCATGAATGCCTGGAGACATCAGACTTATGTCCGCACCGTATTTTCTGACACACGCATGCACACGTCTTTGTCTTTCAACTTCAGGAGTCCTAAGAGAGCGGTTACCTAAGTAAGGCAGTCTGGTACAGGCCACGGGGTCCCAGTGCATGCTGGGAAGCTTGCTGCAGTCCGGCAGGGCTGACGGGGGAGCTGCAGATCTGGAGAAGCGTCTGCGGGCCTTTTCTTCTATAGCCGACCACTCTTTGGCACAGAAAAGCTCCTTCACGGCCAGGCAGTACTCTCTAAAACGGATTGTGGACAGCAAGACCTTGTGAGTGTTAACACTCGCGGCCAGACACCATCAGGCTTCACTGCCTGTTCATGTAAAAGGGGCTTGAGGGGGTCTTTGAAGGTGAGTGAAAGGAAAGTTTAATGTCCTGTGGGATGAAATGCTGTCGGGTATTGACTTTGAAACCTATTCAGTGATCAAAGCTACTTAGGAAGAGAACTTACCAGTTCAGTGGTGTTAGATTAAGAGTTCCTGATGAGTCTTCTCTCAACTTCCTGTTAACATAACTATAATACGACAGAAGTATGGTATAACAAGCTCTCTCCCTGTCTCTCTGTTTCTCTGTCTCTCTCCCTCCCTCTCCCTCTCCATCTCTCTCTCTCTCTCCTGGATCATTGTCAATCAGTTTTCAGCTTAAGAACTTTGTCTTTATTCACAGAATCAATGGGATGGCCCTGGAGAACAACGCTGTATTGTCTACTGTGCTTTTCTAAGAAACTTGAAATTCCTATGGAATTCCCATGAAAATTCCAATGGAAGTGAATTTTTCCCTTAAAAATGTTCATTTACTTTTACTCTCAGAACACCTGAGACCTATGTACATAGACTGGTTTAGAATACAAATATTGACCAGATTAATAAGCTCAGGTGATGCAAAGCAAAAAGACCAGCTTAAGGATCCCAGTTCAAGCCCCCAGCTCCCCACCTGCAGGGGAGTCGCTTCACAGGTGGTGCAGCAGGTCTGCAGGTGTCTGTCTTTCTCTCCCCCTCTGTCTTGCCCTCCTCTCTCCATTTCTCTCTGTCCTATCCAACAATGACAACAACAACAACATAACTACTACAACAGTTAAAAAAAACAAGGGCAACAAAAGGGAAAATAAATAAATAAATAAATATTTAAAAAAGAATATAAATATTGAAGAGTTAACCAAGAAATTTTTTTTTTGCTAGAATACAAAGATAAAACTCCATTTCATTTTGGTGAAAGGTCTCCTAATATTTAGCTAAGAAAGAGGAACTTTGCTTATTATTATTAATGTCTGACATTATTGCTGACAAAGGAACTGCCAGAGGGTTCACCAGCAGTGTAACAGAACCCATTAAGAGGCTGACACGTGTATACAGCAGTGATAAAGCCAAGAGCCACTATTTACTAGTGATAACTTGTCATCAAGTAAAAAAGGAAATATACCTCATCAATCATGTGCTGGCTATCCTTTTTTTTTTAAAATCTATTTATTTCCTTCTGTTGCCCTTGTTGTTTTATTGTTGTAGTTATTATTGTTGTTGTTATTGATGTCATTGTGTTGGATAGGACAGAGAAATGGAGAGAGGAGGGGAAGACAGAGAGGGGAGAGAAAGACAGACACCTGCAGACCTGCTTCACCGCCTGTGAAGCGACTCCCCTGCAGGAGGGAAGCCGGGGGCTTGAACCAGGATCCTTCCGCCGTTCCTTGCACTTCACGCCACGTGCGCTTAACCTGCTGTGCCACCGCCCAACTCCCTGGCTATACATTCTATTTATTATAGACACACTTCTGCCTAGTTAAAACTGTTAAACAGTCTGGCAGCACCTCATGCAATGATGGAGAAGTCACCCCAGAAGACCACAACACAGAACATCTATGCTGATGAAATGGCATGAACTGAGGAGATATTTGGATCTTTAAATAGTTCTGAAGTTTGTCAAGAAAGAGAAGAAAATATGGTGTGCTCATAATTGTCTTCAAAACAGCTCAAAATGCTATCTATTCAGTTTTTTAATTTTTTTTTATTGCCATCAGGGTAATCAGCCACTTTTCCTTTACTTTTCTTCTCTTTCTTTTTTTACTAGATAGGGCAGATAGAAATCGAGAGTAGAGGAGACTTCCAGAGGCGGGGCTGCGGAGCAGCAGCTGTGTGTCTCCTCTCCTCTCTCTCACCAACTAGGAACACCAAAGGAGATCACCTGGGACGGCAACAATGCAGAACAAGAACGACTTCAGGAACCCACCAAATCACCGGTGAGTGCAAACACGTGTGGCTCATGGACAGAGAGGAACCTAGGGAGAGATTATGTGGCTGGTAACAGTCTGGCAGTTTACCATTTGAGACTCCACCTCCAGTCTGTTTCACCAACAAAAAGATGGCTGGAGGGAGGAGAGGACTCCCCTCAGACTCACCAAATGAAACCATGAGTCTCCATTGTTACTGCCCTCAGCACCTGGAACAATAGGGGAGGCCCTGTGCTGACACCAGGGACAGAGAATGAACAAGGAAAACTCAGGAGAAGACCTATACCTTGGTGGCATAGCAGTGGGGCTATGAGAGTCTCTTTGCATAACCACTGGATTATCTCTGCCACACCCTGCTTTATCTCTGGGTCAGGAGTCAGTGATTAAGCTAAGAAGCCTATTTATAGTTTAAAAGCCCTCAGGCTCCATAGTCTACAGGGAAGAAAAAGAATAAAAGAGGCTTTTAAACTTCTGAGCTCCAACTTAGGGATTAAAATAATATTGAAACAACTGTCAACTTCCACAACTGTGAACCTTTTAATTACCTTACTTAGACACAAGTCAATCCAGGCAAGAGTGATCAGTAATTTGAAAAGTACTGAGAGAGGAACCTCATAACATACTATATTAAATGGTTAAACCAACAAGAAGAAATATTGGAGAAATGAACCAGGACAAGAATCCAGCTAAAATCCCCCCAAAGGTTGAAGCACAAAATAATGAGGTTAACATCCAAACACTAGTTAAGGAAATAATCACAGGAGTGAGTAAAGAGTTTGAATGAATTGTCATCAGAAATGCAGAAACAACAAATGAGACTCTGGAAGAAAACACTATCTCAAGGTTATTAGAGAGCTGAAAGCTGAAACAGCTGAGCTAAGAACACAACTAGCTGCCCGCTATCACCATTACTATTCAACATAGTGTTGGAAGTTCTTGCCAGAGCAATCAGGCAGGAGCAAGGAATTAAAGGCATACAGATTGGAAGAGAAGAAGTCAAACTCTCCCTATTTGCAGATGACATGATAGTATACATAGAAAAACCCAAGGAATCCAGCAAGAAGCTTTTGGAAATCATTAGGCAATACAGTAAGGTGTCAGGCTACGAAATTAACATACAAAAGTCAGTGGCATTCCTCTATAAAAACACTAAGTTAGGAGAAGTTGAAATCCAGAAATCAATTCCTTTTACTATAGCAACAAAACAATAAAATATCTAGGAATAAACCTAACCAAAGAAGTGAAGACTTGTATACTGAAAATTATGAGTCACTACTCAAGGAAATAGAAAAAGACACAAAGAAGTGGAAAGATATTCCATGCCCATGGGTTGGAAGAATTAACATCATCAAAATGAATATACTACCCAGAGCCATCTACAATTTTAATGCTATCCCCATCAAGATCCCAACCACATTTTTTAGGAGAATAGAAAAAATGCTACAAATGTTTATCTGGAACCAGAAAAGACCTAGAATTGCCAAGACAATCTTGAGAAAAAAGAACAGAACTGGAGGCATCACACTCCCAGATCTCAAACTGTATTACAGGCCATTGTCATCAATACTGCTTGGTACTGGAACATGAATAGACACACTGACCAGTGGAATAGAATTGAGAGCCCAGAACTAAGCCCCCACACCTATGGACATCTAATCTTTGACAAAGGTGCCCAGACTATTAAATGGGGAAAGCAGAGTCTCTTCAACAAATAGTGTTGGAAAAAATGGGTTGAAACATGCAGAAGAATGAAACTGAACCACTATATTTCACCAAACACAAAAGTAAATTCCAAGTGGATCAAGGACTTGGATGTGAGACCACAAACTATCAGATACTTAGAGGAATATATTGGCAGAACTCTTTTCTGCATAAATTTTAAAGACATCTTCAATGAAATGAATCCAATTACAAAGAAGACTCAGACAGGCATAAACCTATGGGACTACATCAAATTAAAAAGCTTCTGCACAGCAAAAGAAACCACTAACCAAACCAGGAGACCCTTCACATAATGGGAGAAGATCTTTACATGCCACATACCAGACAAGAGGCTAATAACCAGAATATATAAAGAGCTTGCCAAACTCAACAATAAGAAAAGAAATAACCCCATCCAAAAATGGGGGGGGGGGGCATGGACAGAATATTCACCACAGAGGAGACCCAAAAGGCTGATAAACACAGGAAAAAATGCTTCAAGATTGATTGTCAGAGAAATGCAAATAAAGACAACAATGAGATTTCACTTCACTCCTGTGAGAATGTCATACATCAGAAAAGGTAACAGCAGCAAATGCTGGAGAGGCTGTGGGGTCAAAGGAACCCTCCTGCACTGCTGGTGGGAATGTCAATGGGTCCAGCCTCTGTGGAGAGCAGTCTGGAGAACTCTCAGAAGGCCAGAAATGGACCTGCCCTATGACCCTGCAATTCTTCTCCTGGGGATACTGGAAAACTGGGAAATGTTATGCATGTACAAACTATTGTATTTACTGCCGAATATAAAACATTAATTCCTCAATAAATAAAAAAAATGAAATTGAAAGTAGAGGGGAAAACAGACAGGCAGAGAGCCCTGCTTCACCACTTGTGAAGCTTCTTCCCTACAGGTGGGGAGTGGGGGGCTAGAACTCAGGCCCTCAAGGTGTACGCTCCACTGAACGCACCACCATTCAGCCCCTCACACACACACCACACAGTTTCTAATATAAACCACAGGGGCAGTGTCGCTATGATCCCCTTAACTCTGTTTGGAAGATGAAAAGAATTGAAGCTCAGCCAAGACCACACACTCCTCAGAGGTCAGAGGTGTGTCAACACGTGTGACTTGTTCTCTGTGACTCAAACAGCACACTGATCCCTGTCATTTCTGTATAATGGGTAAATAAAGGGCAAATATTTGATGGCACCTGCATTGATGTACGTCAGTATTTCAAGGAAGAAATACCTGTTCATGGTTTTCTCCCCCCATTCCCCCACCCCCATGACAGGAGTCAGTACTAAGTGTGAAAAGTGGGTGGGATGTATTTTCAATGGCACTCTGTTCTCTGTTCTATTTTCTCTTAAGTCGCTGGCAAACAACGTCAAACCACTTGAAATATGTAAATATATAAACTCAGTTTATAGATCATGGCTCACACTATGGTTATGTGCAGGTCAGTTTAGGATTTTTTTTTATTTCATCGGAAACAAATGTTTATGAGTATGATACTAACATGAACAATGACAATATAAGAGCCTTTGTGTTATAAGGTAACACCGGTGACTTTTCAGTGTTTACATGGTAGGAATTCTGCCCGACTGGTTATCTTCTGTACTAAATAAAAGCCAGCCTCGCCTTAGCTGCTGTACACGACAGCTTCCTCATTCAGAAATTCTTCCTGTCCGCAGACAGGCAGGTGGACTTGGCCCCTGTCCTCGGCTTCCCTTTACCTGCAAAGAGGCGTGGGCACAGGCACTTCTGCCGGCCGACATTCCCGGAAGACATGCTGACACAGCAGGGCCTCCACCGCCGGTTGGCAGAAAGGGCTGACGGCCTCCAGCTCACTCCAGGCACGGTGCACCTGTAGCTCCTGGGCCTCTTCGGGCTCCGCGTAGGAGTTATTGAAGAAAACCAGAGACTCTCTGGCCAAGACACCGTTGCACACCTCCCCTCTGTAGCGGCCGCAGTAGCCTCTGTTATCTTTCTGCGGATTACTGAAAAGAAAAAAAAAAACCAGTGAAGAGTGTTCCCAATTACATGCTATTTCCTTATCTTTTATTTTTTTTCAAACAGAAAGCAGATAGACGCCAAATCTCATCTGCTATGTTCTTTTTTCTTTCTTTTTTTTTTTTGCCTCCAGGGTTATTTCTGGGGCTTGGTGCCTGCACCATGAATCCACTGCTCCTGGAGGCCCTTTTTGTTGCCCTTGTTTGTTTGTTTTAAAATCATTGTTGTAGTTATTATTGTTGTTATTGATGTTATTGTTGTTGTTCAGGACAGAGAGAAATGGAGAGAGGAGGGGAAGACAGAGAGGGGGAGAGAAAGACAGACACCTGCAGACCTGCTTCACTGCTTGTGAAGCGACCCCCCTGCAGGTGGGGAGCCAGGGGCTCAAACCAGGATCCTTTTGCCGAGCTTTGAGCTTTGCACCACGTGCACTTAACCTGCTGCACTACTGCCCACCCGCTCCCCAGTTACATGTTATGTCTTGGCATCTGGTCTACACCCCACCATCTCACCACCCTGCCCGTTTCCTTGCACCTATGTCACAGAAAGAGGTCGGAGCTGTGCTAACAGGCTGGTTGGCATCACCCAGGTGAGTCTCGTCTTCACCTCACCTGCCCTAGCATCACCTCCAGCTACTCCAGAGGGGTGTTAGGAAGATCAGGTGTGAAAAGCAATCAACGTGAATTTGATTGTATTGTTTCTACTTCTATGGGGATTTGTTTTTAAACTAAAGCCTTGAATGAAAACACACAAACACATACACACACACAAAACTCCCCCTGAAAATTTGGGTCATGGAAGGTAGACAAAAACACCCATGAAGCCAGTCCTGGGTCCTGACAAGGCCCCATGATAAGTCTGACCCCGGAAGGCACTAAGGAAGGCAGAGAAGGTGGGGTAGGTAGCAGAGAGATTGCGCAGAGACTCTCATGCCTGAGGCTCCAAAGCCCCAGGTTTGATCCCCACACGCCACCAGCAGCCAGAGCTGAGCAGCGCTCTGGGGGAAAAAAAGCAGAAGCAAGGAGTCTGTGATCAAAGAAATGTGCTGTAGGTAGCAGCACCCAGTAACTAGAAAGGCCGGCGACTGGTTTGCAAAATGGTCTTTCATGTGGATTTAGTATTAGCAAAAGTGACAGTGGTTAGCAGGTGACAGACATCTTTTCACTTACGAGAGAAAAAAGTGTGTCATGTTCAAGTCAACTATTTTCCCAAGTGTCTCTGAGTGGAGAATTATGTATCAGGGTCTGCTGTTATGTGTGTTTCATTCATTCATTCATTCATTCATTCATTCATTCATTCATTCATTCTCTGTGTGTGTGTTTGCATGTGCGTGGAATGAAGCTCTCACACTTCTGGCTTCATGGCTGTGAGCCACGTTTCTCATTTACAAGCAGAGACAGACAGACGGGGGCAGTATCCCAGCTCCCAGCCTCACTCACAGTCACGCCATCTCCACACAGCGCCTGTACTCAGCTGTGCAGGCACACTACCAGCCAAGCTCTCTGTCCCCATGTGTGAACTGTTGGACAACTGTCTTCCTTATATTGCCACTAAATTTTTATTAAGATTTTATTTATTCATGAAGAATGATAGGCAGAGAGAGAGAAAGCCAGACATCACTGGTACGTGTGCTGCCAGGGATTGAACTCAGGACCTCATGCTTGAGTTCATTGCTTCATCCACTGCACCACTTCCAGGACCACTTTTCTTTTCCTTAACTAAAAGACATCATGTTTTATTCCTTCAATTACACAAAACCATGTGAGAACACCGGAAATTAAAGAAAAGCTAGTGCAATGAAAACAGCCTCAGATCTAAGGATTAACAACAATCAATTAATACTCAACCTCTCTGGATTTCTGCTGCTTCTCTTTAAAAAAACAAACAAAAAGCCTGGAAAAGCTTTTGAAGCAAATTCAACATGGCTTCACAGTATTGATTAATTTATTCTTATCCAGTAGGTATGCATTGCAAAGTAGAGTTTGACTAGAAAGACTGTAGTTACAATTGTTTTTTTTTTCTTGTCATTTTGACGACAACTAGCTTATGAATACTCTCTCTTCAGGCTGAGAAAAGTAATACAAAAATAAAGTAACTGCAATTGGTAACTATTATCAAACTGTAGGTACAAAACAGGGAGGCAAAGTGGGTCATCTAGCCCTCAACTTCCTAACAGTTTCAACTGAAAAAAAAAAGAAAAGTAAAGTAAAGAATCTCACAGCAAAAAATTGGGATGCACTGAATACGATTAACTCCCAGTTTCTCCTCAGACACCACACCCGCCTCCCTCAAGTCACACAGCCCAGTGGGGCAGCACCAGAAGCGGCCAGTCCTGTTTCTCTTTCTCTTTCAAACAGAGGGCAGAAGGCACAGGGTTCTCCTCACCAGATGCTGGGCGCTCCAAAAACAGAGAGAAACTACTGCTGAACACGGCATGTAGACTCAGTCTCTCTCTCTCACCTCTTGACAGACTGACTCACCTCCAAAAGGTTCTCTTTGTAGAAGCAGCCATGGGTATTTGATGTCAATTCCCCGTCTAACCGTTGTTGTCATCCCCAGGGCCTCACTGCTCTAGGCCAATTTTTTCAGACAGAAAAACAGACACAGAGAGACCACAACACTGGAGCTTCCTCTGTGCTTCCTCTGTGCTGTGGGGGGCTGGAGAGTCAGTCCTGAGGGGCACTCATGCAGAGGCAACCTGATCAGGTAAGCTAGCGCTCGGCCCAGCCCTTCGAAGTCCAGAACACACAGCACACTTTAGTCAGACTGGATATTGAATACTATGCTTCCCTCTTACTTTTGTTTTAACATACGTAAGTATTCACACACACACACACACACACACACTCACACACACACACACACACACTCACACACACACACACACTCACACACACACACACACTCACACACACACACTCACACACACTCACACACACACTCACACACACACACTCACACACACTCACACACACACACACTCACACACTCACACACACTCACACACACACTCACACACTCTCACACACACACACAGACACTCACACACACACTCACACACTCACACACACACTCACACACACACACTCACACACACACACACACACTCACACACTCACACACACACACTCACACACACACTCACACACACACACACACACACACACTCACACACACACACTCACACACACTCACACACACACACACTCACACACACTCACACACACACTCACACACACACACACACACACACACACACACACACACACATCCTCTATCTGCCTTACCTGGTGGGGTTAATTCAAGCATAGGTAAACTTCCAAAATTAAGTTTCTTACTGAATCTTGCAGCTTCTCTAAGGAAGACCTATGCTCCTATTTAATAAGTGATGCTTTGTGTGAGGGTATATCCAGGTTAGGAGTTGTGGTCTGGATTTAGACAGTCCCACCATTCCCGTGGAAAGGTCACATCTGTCTCTCAGAACTGTGATGGTCACATACACCAATGTCTACTTGCAGGTAAATGGATGCATCGCAGTTATATGAGTTGGAACAAGTTGAAAACAAAACAGATTTTCTTATGCATTGAATTATTTCATCCCATGGAATTAGAATCAATGGGTAGCAGAATGATTATGCCAAAAGACTTTCATGCCTGAGGCTCCAAAGTCCCTGGTTCAATCCCCTGAACCACCAGAAGCCAAAGTTGAGCAGAGCTTTGGTAGAAAAATAATAGTAATAATCAATGACCTGGACTGGCTTGTGGTGGTACTGGGAAATCAACCTGGGACCTCAGAGCCTCAGACATAAATTCTCTTGCAGAATCACGATGCCATTTCTCCAGCCCTCAGCAGTTGTTGGTTTGTTATATTCCAAGGTAAAAATGATTGTCACACTTATTTCTTATTTACAGGTTAGAGTCAGGAGAATTTGGAAGCCTATTAACCTCTTCACAATCACAGTGTGAGAGGAACTATATGATGAACGATTAGAAAGCTTCTGAAATAACAAACACTCTCGCAGTGGGCACTCAATGACTGACATGTCACACAGCAACACCACTGACAATCCCTTACCTCCATTCTGTTTGCAGGAAAGGAAGTTCCCACAGGAAATCAAATTAAAGGAGAGAAAAAAACACACGTTAGTACATTCTGGTGGTTTATAAAGAGTTTTGATCACCCTAATTACTAAGTGTCTCTGAGTCCTATGCCTTTGCCTGGGGTCAGGTACTGAAGTAAGAGGCAGCTGTGGGGAGGGGACCTGGGCATCCTGGATGTGTCCTGGAATGGAAGTCTTCCTTTCAGCCTGACTTAGCCCAGGAGAACGTCGTCCCCTTAGTCACCAAGATGCGTGGCGTTTGGAAAGTCACATGTGTAGATGAAGTAGACAGGCTGGGAGGGGTGAGGAGAGAGGAGATCAGAGAGCTGTGTTCCTGGAGCCATTGGCTTGCTGGCTGGACACTGTGAGGTCACAGGAGGTCTCCCCGAGAGAGGAGAGCTCCAAGCCTAGTTTAATGCTCGGCTCTAACGTTTGTGAAAAACGTAACCTCTTTCTGTTAACACGCAGCATATTTTTATTATTTTTTTACTCTGATTATGGCTGAGGTCCTATGCCTGCAGGATTACTTCTGTCCTGCTGGAATGTGTTTTCGTTTTTATTTTTAGATGAAGGGGAATAGGAAGGGATGCAAAAGGAAACAGAGCAGAGGCTCTTCAGTGCCTGTCCCGCGGCTCATGGAGGCTCCCCCAGCAAGTGCCACTGTGTGGAGGCTGGGGGCTTGAACCTGTGTCCTCTTGTGTGAGCCCCACATGTGCGTCTTACCCAGGCCATGCAATCCAGACCTGCTGAGCAGGCTCCGGGCACTGAGGACAGCGCTCCTTCTTAGTGAGACCTTTAGCACAAAGAAACCCCAGTCTGTGCCCTCACTGAGCAGTGTGGTATGACTGGCTCTTCTGAATGGTTCTGATTTCTTGTCAGGAAATCCAGAACTCTTCCCTTCTCACCAAGCATCTAGAGACTTATTTCTTCCTGCCCCCTAACTCCCAAAAGGAAACTGAGAACTGAGCTGGGAGATGCACCCTGGCTCTGCACACAGACTCTCCTGCCTGAAGTTCTGAGGCCTCAGGTTCAGTCCCCAGCTCCACCATCAGCCAAAGCTGAATAGGGCTCTGGTACTTCTCTGAATTTCTCTCTCTCTAGTAAAATAAATAAAATATATAAAAAAAAGAAAGAAAACTAACAACTAAAACAGGTTTTGTTTAAAGCCATTGTTGCATTATTAGTATTCATTCACATGTTGAGGTCTAACTCCTTTTGAAGGTTTTTGGTTCTTTTGAGCCTTTCATTGATTCTAACAATTCTGAAACAAACTCCTCTGAGAATTCAATCTTCTGGGAAAATATTTATGTATTTGCCTCTAGGGTTATCCCTGGGGCTCAGTGCTAACACTACGAATCCACTGTTGCTGGAGGCCTTTTTTTTTTTTTTTCTTCACTTTATTGAATAGGACAGAGAGAAATGGAGAGGAGGGGAAGATAGATGGGGGGTGGGAAGAGAAAGACAGACACCTGCAGACCTGCTTCACCGCTTGTGAAGTGACACCCCTGCAGGTGGGGAGCCGGGGGCTCGAACTGGGATCTTTATGCCGGTCCTTGTGCTTTATATGTACTTAACTCTCTGAGCTACTGCCTGCCTCACCCCCATACAAACTTTAAAAATTGTCTTCCTTCCTCTGTTTCTTCCATACATCCTTCCTTCCTTCCTCTATTCCTCTCTCCTCCCCCATTTCCTCCCTCCATTTCTTTCTTCCTTCTTTCCTTCCCTCTTCCTGTCTTTCTGTGAGAGTCTAATTGGTCACTTTTCTTCAGACAGACAGATGGAGAGAGAGAGAGAGAGAGAGAGAGAGAGAACAGCAGGAGCGGTGCCCCCACTGCTGCTACACCTGAGCCCTGGGCAGGCAGCTCAGACGCCCTGGCCACCAGCCCTCTGCAGCCTCAACTGTGCCTGTAACACAGCAGGCTTGGTCACCAGGAGGCTTTGGAGAGCCTCAGTCTTTCTGTCAGCTTCTGTGAGCTCTTACTCAGCTGCAGCCTGCAGAGAGATCATCTGAGCTGATCCCTACGGGGCACGGACACAGGCGCCATATGGCAGCTGCCACTACAGAAAGAACAGAACAGAAAGTCCCCCCAAAGGAAAGGAGACATGTGTGGAAAGGCCAAGGCAAGTCCATGACAGCTCAGCAGTTTGAATCTAAGTCTGCTGTGTATAAAGAGCCATGGCTGCCTCTGTGAAAGGCGACTCCCGCCTTAAAAGTGTCTGCAAAGCACTCCATACCAAGAGACATCCCCACTCCGAGGGGGAGCCAGCCATGGCGCTGAGTTGTTCCTCTGGACAGAGGGGCAGAGAGGAAGGAAGACAGAGAGAGGGAGGGAGGCACACGGAGCTCCCAGTGCCGCACCTCCCAGCCCAGCCTGAGGCTCCCCCGTGCTGCTGTGCCCATGGGTGCCGTGTGCCTGGCAGGGCTCAGACAGGCCGCCCATTCCCAGGCGCTGAGGGTGGCTGCCTTGTCCTTTGAGGATGATGTTATAGTGATCACTGGGGCTTTGAGCTTTCGCACCCACCCCGCTGCCCCCAGCCACGTGAGTTCCCTAGAGAGGGCTGACCTTCCCTCCTGGTAGCTGCCAGGACACCTGAGTCTCCAGGGCAGAGCAGGCTGCAGGGCTCTGCACAGAGGGAAGACAGGAGCCATGGGCCCAAAAGGCCAGAGTCGGGGAGTCTGAACGGCAACTTTTGTTGGAACTGGTAGGGAAATACAACTTTCCGGCTCACAGGGCAAGGCTCCTCCAGCCTTTCAGGCTGGCTTTGCTGAGGAGCAGAAAATGTAGAGGGTGACAGGAGCTTCTCTTCCTCAGGGGCAGGAGGACATGGGCTGCCCCACACGGTGACTGAGACATCCAGCTTCCTGCTGTCCCTCCCCACTAAGGCGGCTCTGCACAACCTGAGCACCAGCCAGAGTCCTGGGCTTGCCTGACGGTCAGTAAGCACACAGATGGAGCAAGGGCTTCAAGTCAAACATGGAGACATAGGGGCCATGGACAGACAGCTAGACAGAGAGGAGGGCTGGGGAGAGAGGAGGGGAGAGAGGAGGGCTGTGGTGAGAGGAGGGGAGAGAGGAGGGCTGGGGAGAGAGGAGGGGAGAGAGGAGGGCTGTGGAGAGAGGAGGGGAGAGAGGAGGGCTGTGGAGAGGAGGGGAGGGAGGAGGGCTGGGGAGAGAGGAGGGGAGAGAGGAGGGCTGTGGAGAGAGGAGGGGAGAGAGGAGGGCTGTGGAGAGGAGGGGAGGGAGGAGGGCTGGGGAGAGAGGAGGGGAGAGAGGAGGGCTGGGGAGAGAGGAGGGAGAGAGGAGGGCTGTGGAGAGAGGAGGGGAGAGAGGAGGGCTGTGGAGAGAGGAGGGGAGAAAGGAGGGCAGGGGAGAGAGGAGGGGAGAGAGGAGGGCTGGGGAGAGAGGAGGGGAGAGAGGAGGGCTGTGGTGAGAGGAGGGGAGAGAGGAGGGCTGTGGAGAGAGGAGGAGAGAGAGGAGGGCTGGGGAGAGGAGGGGAGAGAGGAGGACTGTGGAGAGGAGGGGAGAGAGGAGTACTGTGGAGAGAGGAGGGGAGAGAGGAGGGCTGGGGAGAGAGGAGGGGAGAGAGGAGGGCTGTGGAGAGAGGAGGGGAGAGAGGAGGACTGTGGAGAGAGGAGGGGAGAGCGGAGGGCTGGGGAGAGAGGAGGGGAGAGAGGAGGGCTGTGGAGAGAGGAGGGGAGAGAGGAGGACTGTGGAGAGAGGAGGGGAGAGAGGAGGGCTGTGGAGAGAGGAGGGGAGAGAGGAGGACTGTGGAGAGAGGAGGGGAGAGAGGAGGGCTGGGGAGAGAGGAGGGGAGAGAGGAGGGCTGTGGAGAGAGGAGGGGAGAGAGGAGGGCTGGGGAGAGAGGAGGGGAGAGAGGAGGGCTGTGGAGAGAGGAGGGGAGAGAGGAGGGCTGTGGAGAGAGGAGGGGAGAGAGGAGGGCTGTGGAGAGAGGAGGGGAGAGAGGAGGACTGTGGAGAGAGGAGGGGAGAGAGGAGGGCTGGGGAGAGAGGAGGGGAGAGAGGAGGGCTGGGGAGAGAGGAGGGGAGAGAGGTCGGCTGGGGAGAGAGGAGGGGAGAGAGGAGGGCTGGGGAGAGAGGAGGGGAGAGAGGAGGGCTGTGGAGAGAGGAGGGGAGAAAGGAGGGCAGGGGAGAGAGGAGGGGAGAGAGGAGGGCTGGGGAGAGAGGAGGGGAGAGAGGAGGGCTGTGGAGAGAGGAGGGGAGAAAGGAGGGCAGGGGAGAGAGGAGGGGAGAGAGGAGGGCTGTGGAGAGAGGAGGGGAGAAAGGAGGGCTGGGGAGAGAGGAGGGGAGAGAGGAGGGCTGGGGAGAGAGGAAGGGAGAGAGGAGGGCTGTGGAGAGAGGAGGGGAGAGAGGAGGGCTGTGGAGAGAGGAGGGGAGAGAGGAGGGCTGTGGAGAGAGGAGGGGAGAGAAGGGCTGGATCATAGTAGGCGAGAGAGGAGTTGGAGAGAGTAGGGGAGAGAAGAGGGGTGTGAGGAGTGCTGTGTGGAGAGGCGGAGAGAGAGGAGGGGTAAAGTAGGGCTTGGTTGATGAGGGGGAGAGGAGTCTAGTTGTGGGGCTCTGTGTAAGCTTGATAGAGCTTAGGGAGAACTCCCCCCATCCTTAATGGAGGTCTGAGAAGATACCCTCTTGTCAGTCTCTCTCAACTGAGGTGAGCAAAGGGGAGAAACCGTCTCTCAGACTTAGTTCTTCCCTTCCTGACTGTCAGGTCCACAGAAACCTCAATACCTCTCTCCAGTAACTGCAGGCCACATGGCCACCTAGCTTAAGATTCATTTACTCAAAGTTCACCTCAGCTTCTGATCACATAGGGGAACACACCGTATCACTCACTCCATCACACACCTCAGACCCCAGACAAGAGAAATTCCAAACTCTATGGCCTTTTGATATCCATCTTCTTTCTGTCTGACCCTACGGGTGTAACCCCTATGCTTCTCTCAAATACCTTTGGATGATTAAGTTGCTTGCGTCATGGAGAATAACTATCTTGTATCTCATCGATTCCTGTCATCCCGGCCCCCTACCATAGGGGCAAGCTGATCTTTAAGAAACCTGTAATCTGACATGTTTCAATAATGCCCTTTGTTTGGTTTTCTATTTAAACTCATGTCCACCTGCCAATAAATGAGATTTGAGAGCACATCATTTCTCCCCAGTGTCTCTACTTCGTGTCATCCCTTGAGCGAGAGAAAGAGAGAGAGAAAGGGAGAGGGAGAGGGAGAGGGAGAGGGAGAGGAAGAGAGAGAGAGAGAGAGAGAGAGAGAGAGAGAGGGAGGGAGAGAGAGTTGCATTCCTGTTGGTGTCACACCATGTGAACACCGACAGGGAGTGAGGAGGGCTGGGGAGAGAGGAGGGGGAAGTGAGGAGAGCTGTGGAGAGTGGAAGGCAGGGTGAAGAGAAGGGGGTTGAGGAGGGCTGGGGTGGGAGGTTGGAGAGGATATGGAGGGCTGTCTCCCCTTTGTGCTGTCCCCCTAGAGAGACAAGGAGGGGTCCATGGTGGTCACCAGGTTGAGTGCTCAGATCACAGTGCACATGGACCTGGGTTCAAGGCCCTGGTTTCCACCTGCAGGGGTGGAGCTTCAGGAGTGGTGAAGCAGGGCTGCAGGTGCCTCTCTGTCTCTCTCTCTCTCTCTCTCTCTCTCTCTCTCTCCCTCCCCTCTCACTTTCTGGCTGTCTCTATGCATAAGTAAATGAACAAAATGCTAACAACAATTATAATAGTAATAATAATAATGGAGGAAGTAGAGCAGCAGACACAGGGAAGTAGAGGGCTGCCTGCTCTGGTGTCTGGCCGAGGCCCGGGGAGCAGAGCTCGTCAGGCTGGGGTCCCACAGTCGCCTCTGCCCTCTGCACCGGGCAGGCCTGTAGGGAGCCAGGGCCAGTGGCTCTGTGACCCAGAGCAGGCAGGAGGGGTCCCTCCTCTCCCTGAACAGCCAAGGGCTCCCCTGCCAGGGTCCTATGGGGGCAAAGCACACCATATTGCTGGTGCCCGCACTTCAGCTCGGCCTTGGTCCTAGGGCCCTGCGTCCTTGTGGAAGGGCCGGGGGGCAGGTCCGCAGCAGAATCTCCCCCAGCCTCACCCAGCTGTCCACACCTCGGACGGCGCTCCTTCTCTCACCCCTGCTCTTCCCAAGGCCTCCCCATAAGCCCTAGGCCGGAGCTGGGATTTCCCTCCTGACTGACACACCTGCAGGCAGGGACTCGGCAGTCACTTGTCCTGTGGGCAGTTAAATCTGTACTTGGCTAGCCCAGTGGTCAGACCTGCTTGTCTGAGCAAATCATGTAGATGTGCTTTATTTTTATTATTTATTCTCTCTCTCTCTCTCTGTGTGTCTGTCTCTCCTTCCTTCTCTCTCTGTGTATGTGTCTGTCTCTCCTTCCCTCTCGCTCTCTCTCTCTGTGTATGTCTGTCTCTCTCTCTGTCTGTCTCTCCTTCCTTCTCTCTCTCTCTGTGTGTCTGTCTCTCCTTCCTTCTCTCTCTCTCTGTGTGTCTGTCTCTCCTTCCTTCTCTCTCTCTGTGTGTGTCTGTCTCTCCTTCCTTCTCTCTCTCTGTGTGTGTGTGTGTCTGTCTCTCTCTCTCTCTCTGTCTGTCTCTCCTTCCCTCTCTCTCTCTCTGTGTCTCTCTCTCTCTCTCTCTGTCTGTCTCTCCTTCCTTCTCTCTCTCTCTGTGTGTGTGTGTCTGTCTCTCTTTCCTTCTCTCTCTCTCTCTCTCTCTCTCTCTCTCCAGGGTTATTGCTGGGGCTCAGTGCCTGCCAGCACTATGAATCCACTGCTCCTGGAGGCCCTTTTTTCTATTTTATTAGAGGACATAAAAATTGAGAAAGGAAGGGAAGACAGAGAGGGGGAGAGACAGAGACACCTGCAGACCTGCTTCACCACTTGTGGAGTGTCCCCCTGCAGGCGGGAAACCGGGGGGGGGGGGGGGCTCGAACCTGGGTCCTTGTGCTTAGTCCTATGTGCTCTTAATTGGGTGTGCTACCACCCCCATGTGGTTTATCAAGAAAACAAACTGCTTTACATTTAAATAGTGATCATTTTATCATGCCGTTTTCAACTGAACTGGACTTGCTACTAAGACCCTTGATATATTCTTCCAGACATGACTTTCCCCCTGTGGGAACACTAGACAAGCTGGTCACTCCCTCGGGGTGTCAGAGGCTGACATGTGCTGCTGGACCAGGCAAAACGGACAGACACCTCTCTCCTGCATGGGCATGCCAGAAGCAACGGTCTGCCCAACAGCCCTTGTGCATTACTCCGCGAGCTCCATCCCTGCCTTCACGGGGGACACCGCCACGACATTGCTGGAAGTGTCCCCATCGGCCAGATGAGAGAAGGGGCCCTGCAGCAGGCTGCGGGGAGCCGGGCCCTGGACACAGGTCCTTGTGTAAGAAGTCAAGCCTCTCTGCGCCGACCTCCCCCCACCCCGGGCAGTGGGCAGCACGCCTGGTATTTCCCGGTGTGGGATTCTCTTCTGTCCAAGGAATTTTACGAATGTTCTTAGAAACTGCTGAGATATTAAAAACATAAGCCTTTATAAAGCAACACAAGCAGCCTGGAGATCGGTGAGTCAGCCCTTGTTCCTGAAAGCATCTTGAGCCCCTACCCCTTGCAGGAAGCAGGAGGAAGCCCACAGTGAGACCCATCCTCCATGTTTAAGATGTCCACAAGGGTAGCTGTGGACAAGTTCTCGTAGACGTGTTACTTATCTGCCAGTTTCCTCTTCGAGAACCTTAGGGATTTTGATTAACCAAGAGAAAGAAGGAAAGAGAGAGGAGAAAAAAGACAAGAAAGGGAAAAACAAAGGGGGAGAAAACAAAAGAAAGGCAAGGAGGAGGAAAAAGATGGAAGGAGAATGAAAAAAGAGAGAAAAGCATCAATGAGCCTCTAGAAACGTCTTTTTTTTTTTTTTTTTTTTTCTGATCAGCTCTGGCTTGGTGGTGTGGAGGAGTGAGCCTGGGGTCCTGAGCTTCAAAAGACTCTCTTCAAAGAGAGTCTCTTTGCCGAACCTGTATGCTGTCTCCCTCACCCTGGACAACTAGACACAGTGTACCTACCTGAGCAGGCCCTTGAGCACTCTGAAGCAACAGTTAACCAGAATCAATTCCCAGCTCAATTCCTAGTGCCCCTATGGGGGAGGAAATAGCCTGAGGGGGCCGGAATAAGAACTAAGGATTTGACCCAGGTGACACAGGCAGAACAGCATGGGGGCGCGCCCTACCCGATATGCTGATGGTGGCTGCGGCCTTTGCAGTGCTAGCCTTCTCCCCGTGCTGATTGGTGGCAATGCACGTGTACAGCCCTGGCTTGGTGACCAGCAGCTGCAGTCTTGAGTCGATTACTCGGTCTTTTACGCTTTCTTGAATCGACCCAGATGAAATCTGCTGAGGGGGGAGAAACAGAACTTAGAGTTAGGTCAAGGATTTCCTTAGACTTGAAAGATTTCAAGGATTTCCTCACTAATGAGGAAAGCTTATGGAAGAAGGAGGATTATAATTATAATCAAAAACATTGTGTCAGATCACTAGAATAGCCCCCGACTTATTCTTTTTATACCCAGGATCTTGTCACGTGACTCTGTAGTTCTTCTCCATAGAGTCCAGATTGACTTTGCTGTGTGTTTTAGAAAGACACAGGGCAAGTAATTGTTGAACATGTTTTGTATTTACTTTTTTAAAATTTTATTTGTGATTTAATATTAATCTATAAAGTCATGAGATACAAGGTGCATAATTCCACACTGTTTCTGCCACCAGAGTCTGTGCCCCCATCCTCTCCACCAGCAACTGCAGTGGTTCTCCCAAGGTCACAGACATGGGCTGACTATTATTTCCATGACTGTCTGTCTATATTTATATATACTTGCCCATTTTTTCTATGCTCCAGCTTTCTCTTTCTTTCTAAGTCATACCTACACCTATGTCCCTCCCTTTTTCCTCTTCTCTCCCTGGGTCCTGATGGAATTGGAGTTCAGAGACCTCTGGGCATCTTCCCTTGACATTTCTCCCCCTCTGGGAGCATGGACCCAAATTCTTTCTGGGGAGCAGAAGGTGGGAGTTCTGGCTTCTGTCATTGCTTCCCCACTGGACATGGTGTTGGCAGGTGGATCCACACCCCCAGCCTGTGTCTGTCTGTCCCTAGTGGGGCAGGGCTCTGGGGAGGGGGAGGAAGATTTCTTGTTCTTGTAACCTGTGACCTGGGAACAAGCCAGACCCTCTCAGAGGAAGAGCCTCAGATAGCCCACTTGTCCCGACTGCCTCAGCTGGAATATAACCACCACTGCCACCTACATGAGGAAGACGAGTTTAGGCCTCTCAGGAAATAACTAACACTCCCAGGCTGGCTCAGGGACCCCTACACTTTCATAGATGATCATGTCAAACCATCATAACCTTTGAGGAAGTTGTGCTGCAAGGGGGCTGGGTGATAGTGCACCTGACGGGGCACACACATCTCTGTGCAAGTGTCGGTCTGCTTCTAATTCTGCTTCTAAGACCCCTTCTGTTTCATTGGTTTAATCCCCCCTGCTTAACCCTGTACTCTATTTACATAACGACTGTTAACTAAGCACCCCCTGCCTGCAGGACATTGGTTTAATCCCCGCCAGTTCATGGTGTCTTTTTGCTCTGCCCCCTCTACTAGTCACACCCTGATTTCTACCAGTCTCTTTTCACTGCACCCTCTCTACATCACATCCTGTTTCCACCTTACTTGGCGAGTATATGTAAGGACAGGATTGTGATTAGAGATGGCTTAGATTGCGCTGCGTTCCATATGAATAAAGAGATACCGCATACCAGCTATGAGTCCCTGGTCTGTCTCCCGCCCATGAAGCTAGCTACTATGGCACACAAGCACCAGGTTCAAGCCCCCAGGCCCATCTACAGGGGGTGAGGAGGGAGAGGGAGAAGGGCCTCACAAGTGCTGCAGGTCTCTCTCTCTCTCTCTCTCTCTCTCTGCCTCCCAGTCTCAGTTTCTCTCTGTCCTATCAAATAAGAAAAGGCATAAAGAAATGCTCAGTTAGGAGCAAGGCTGTGGGCTTACAGGTTTGCTCTTAGAATTCCTCCTGGTTTCTCATGAAAGGCCACCCCAGGAGTGGATCCTCAGGAGGCAACATGATTCCAAAGTCAGTTTTGTTTCAGAGACATGGCATGAGCTCAGACTACTTACAAAAAACTGTTTGTGGGAGTCTGGCAGTAGCACAGCGGGTTAAGCGCAGGTGGCGCAAAGCACAAGGACCAGCATAAGGATCCCGGTTCGAGCCCCCGGCTCCCCACCTGCAGGGGAGTCGCTTTACAAACGGTGAAGCAGGTCTGCAGGTGTCTGTCTTTCTCTCCCCCTCTCTGTCTTCCCCTCCTCTCTCCATTTCTCTCTGTCTTATCACAATGACAACATCAATAACAACAAGAATAACTACAACAATAATAAAACAACAAGGGCAACAAAAGAGAAAAATAAATGTTAAAAATTTTTTTAAAAAACCTCTTTGTGTAAGGTTAGGGAACCAATACAGTGAAAGCACAGAGCTGAGGGGATGACCTGTTTCTGTCTTTATTAGTCACGAGCATTCCAGTTTCATGGGGAAAGCAGCTGCCCGACACGTCTGACCAGCTGTGGACTTAGACTCTGCACACTGCCTCACCTTCATGTCTGAGCTTTTCCGAGCAGACTAAGCCTCGCCCAGGGCTTCCTCAGCCTGCAACACGAGGCGGGAAGCTGCTGCCCACCCGCCAAGGAGGAGCACGGGCCTTCTGCCAAGCCTTTGGTGACTGGGGCTCTGTGACCCCAGGCTCGGTCCCCAGCACCACCATCAGCCAGAGCTGAGTCTGGTCTCTCACTCCCTCTCCCCATCACTCTCTTTCTCTCTCATTAAAATAAATAGGTAGGGGGCCTGGCGGTGGCACAGCAGGTTAAGGGCACATAGTATGAAGTGCAAGGACCTGCACAAGGATCCTGGTTCGAGCCCCTGCTCCCCCTTGCAGGGGGTGGCTTCAAAAGTGGTGAAGCAGGTCTGCAGGTGTCTTTTCTCTCTATCTACCCTCAATTTCTCTCTGTTCTATAGAATAAAAAAAAAAAAAGACCTCTAGAAGCAGTGCATTCATAATGTCAGCACTGAGCCCCGGCAACTAACTAGAGGCAATATATATATATATATATATATATATATATATATATATATATATATATATATATATATAATTTATTTTACTTATTTACTTTAGCCACCAAGGTTTTTTCTGGGTCTTGGTGCCTGTGCAACAAATCCACCTTTTTTTTTTTTTTGATAGGAGAGAGAAGTTGAGAGGGGGAGAAGAAATAGGAAAGAGACAGACAGACACAGAGACACCTGCAGTACTTGCTTCAATGCCCAGAAAGCTTCCCCTGGCAGGTGGGGAGCAGACTTGAACCCTGGGGTCCTTGCACATGGTAACGTGCACTTAACCAGGTGTGCCACCATCTGGCCTCCTAAATACTTATTTTTAAATATAAAAAAATTAAGTTTGTGATTTTGATCATAAAGTTATTTCTCCAGTTCTGGAACAAAGAGTCATTAGCAAGTTGTGGTATATATACACAATGGAATACTACTCAGCTGTAAAAAATGGTGACTTCACCGTTTTCAGCCGATCTTGGATGGACCTTGAAAAAATCATGTTGAGTGAAATAAGTCAGAAACAGAAGGATGAATATGGGATGATCTCACTCTCAGGCCGAAGTTGAAAAACAAGATTAGAAAAGAAAACACAAGTCGAACCTGAAATGGAATTGGAGTATTACACCAAAGTAAAAGACTCTGGGGTGGGTGGGTGGGTGGGGAGAATACAGGTCCATGAAAAATGATGAATGACATAGTGGGGGTTGTATTGTTAAATGGGAATCTGGGGAATGTTATGCATGTAAAAAAAAAAAGAAGTAGAAACGCAAAACAGAAATTGACTGAGTTTGGAGTATGGCACCAAAGTAAGAAAGCAGAAGTGCACTAGAGTTTGCAGTGAGTACCTCCCTAATACTTCCTCTCCACTATTCCAACCTTTGGGTCCATGATTGCTCAACAAATTGTTTGGCTTCGTATGTTAACTCTCTTTTCAGTCACCAGGTTCCAGGTGCCACCAGGATGCTGGCCAGGCTTCCCTGGATTGAAGACCCCACCAATGTGTCCTGGAGCTCAGCTTCCCCAGAGACCCACCCTACTAGGGAAAGAGAGAGGCAGACTGGGAGTATGGACCGACCAGTCAACGCCCATGTTCAGCGGGGAAGCAATTACAGAAGCCAGACCTTCCACCTTCTGCATCCCACAATGACCCTGGGTCCATGCTCCCAGAGGGCTAGAGAATGGGAAAGCTATCAGGGGAGGGGGTGGGATATGGAGATTGGGCGGTGGGAATTGTGTGTAGTTGTACCCCTCCTACCCTATGGTTTTGTTAATTAATCCTTTCTTAAATAAAAAAAATTAAAAAAAAAAAGAAAACATAACAGGGGTGGTGGATATAGCATAATGATTCCACAAAATGTTTGTAGTGACTGAGGCTCTGAGGCCCTGGGTTCAGTCCCCTGCACCGTCATAAGCCAGGGCTGTAGCCCTGCCCCCTCTCAATTTCTTTATCTCCATATTTCTCTCACTAAAATTAAACAAATAAAGTACATTAAAAAAAAAGAATAAGAACATTACACTCAACAAGAAGTCAGGAACTTCTTAATGGCTAACAAATAGAATCGCGAACATATCCCACAAGTGGGGTGCTTTCCCCAGTTTTATTGACCAGTGTTGCCGCCAACTTTTCAGTAATTGGTCTTCAAGTAACCATGCTTATAGTGTACGGGGGTGTTGGTCTGAAGGAAATCTGAGAGCAGAACAGCTGAGAATTCAGTCTGTGACTGGCGACAGAGACCCCTTCCGAGAGATGTGAGGCAGGCAGTGAGGACTGGAGCCCAAGATCTGAGTGGTTTCAGTCAGAACATGAAGGAAAACTGCAGGCCTGCACTTTGGGCTGTTTCCGGGCTCCTGCAGCCAGCATGTTGGTACAAGAAACAGAATCTCTGCAGAGACTGAGCAGTGAAAAGCTGTCAGTCAGCTTCCTTGCCTTCTACTCTCCTCACAGCTAGCAGTGAAAAGCTGTCAGGCAGCTTCCTTGCTTCTTCCTCTCCTCACAGCCTAGCAGTGAAAAGCTGTCAGGCAGCTTCCTTGCCTTCTACTCTCCTCACAGCCTAGCAGTGAAAAGCTGTCAGGCAGCTTCCTTGTTTCTACTCTCCTCACAACCTAGCAGTGAAAAGCTTTCAGGCAGCTTCCTTGCCTTCTACTCTCCTAACAGCCTAGCAGTGAAAAGCTGTCAGGCAGCTTCCTTGCTTCTACTCTCCTCACAGCCTAGCAGTGAAAAGCTGTCAGGCAGCTTCCTTGCATCTTCCTCTCCTCACAACCTAGCAGTGAAAAGCTGTCAGGCAGCTTCCTTGCCTTCTACTCTCCTCACAGCCTAGCAGTGAAAAGCTGTCAGGCAGCTTCCTTGCTTCTTCCTCTCCTCACAGCCTAGCAGTGAAAAGCTGTCAGGCAGCTTCCTTGCCTTCTACTCTCTTCACAGCCTAGCAGTGAAAAGCTGTCAGGCAGCTTCCTTGTTTCTACTCTCCTCACAACCTAGCAGTGAAAAGCTTTCAGGCAGCTTCCTTGCCTTCTACTCTCCTAACAGCCTAGCAGTGAAAAGCTGTCAGGCAGCTTCCTTGCTTCTACTCTCCTCACAGCCTAGCGGTGAAAAGCTGTCAGGCAGCTTCCTTGCATCTTCCTCTCCACACAACCTAGCAGTGAAAAGCTGTCAGGCAGCTTCCTTGCCTTCTACTCTCCTCACAGCCTAGCAGTGAAATGCTGTCAGGCAGCTTCCTTGCTTCTTCCTCTCCTCACAGCCTAGCAGTGAAAAGCTGTCAGGCAGCTTCCTTGCCTTCTACTCTCCTCACAACCTAGCAGTGAAAAGCTGTCAGGCAGCTTCCTTGCATTCTACTCTCCTCACAGCCTAGCAGTGAAAAGCTGTCAGGCAGCTTCCTTGCTTCTTCCTCTCCTCACAGCCTAGCAGTGAAAAGCTGTCAGGCAGCTTCCTTGCGTTCTACTCTCCTCACAGCCTAGCAGTGAAAAGCTGTCAGGCAGCTTCCTTGCTTCTTCCTCTCCTCACAGCCTAGCAGTGAAAAGCTGTCAGGCAGCTTCCTTGCTTCTTCCTCTCCTCACAACCTAGCAGTGAAAAGCTGTCAGGCAGCTTCCTTGCCTTCTACTCTCCTCACAGCCTAGAAGTGAAAAGCTGTCAGGCAGCTTCCTTACATCTTCCTCTCCTCAAAACCTAAAAGTGAAAAGCTGTCAGGCAGCTTCCTTGCCTTCTACTCTCCTTACAGCCTAGCAGTGAAATGCTGTCAGGCAGCTTCCTTGCTTCTTCCTCTCCTCACAGCCTAGCAGTGAAAAGCTGTCAGGCAGCTTCCTTGCTTCTTCCTCTCCTCACAGCCTAGCAGTGAAAAGCTGTCAGGCAGCTTCCTTGCCTTCTACTCTCCTCACAGCCTAGAAGTGAAAAGCTGTCAGGCAGCGTCCTTACATCTTCCTCTCCTCACAACATAGCAGTGAAAAGCTGTCAGGCAGCTTACATGCCTTCTACTCTCCTCACAACCTAGCAGTGAAATGCTGTCAGGTAGCTTCCTTGCCTTCTACTCTCCTCACAACCTAGCAGTGAAAAGCTGTCAGGCAGCTTCCTTGCTTCTTCCTCTCCTCACAACCTAGCAGTGAAAAGCTGTCAGGCAGCTTCCTTGCCTTCTAATCTCCAAACAGCCTAGCAGTGAAAAGCTGTCAGGCAGCTTCCTTGCGTTCTACTCTCCTCACAGCCTAGCAGTGAAAAGCTGTCAGGCAGCTTCCTTGCTTCTTCCTCTCCTCACAGCCTAGCAGTGAAAAGCTGTCAGGCAGCTTCCTTGCTTCTTCCTCTCCTCACAGCCTAGCAGTGAAAAGCTGTCAGGCAGCTTCCTTGCGTTCTACTCTCCTCACAGCCTAGCAGTGAAAAGCTGTCAGGCAGCTTCCTTGCTTCTTCCTCTCCTCACAGCCTAGCAGTGAAAAGCTGTCAGGCAGATTCCTTGCATCTTCCTCTCCTCACAACCTAGCAGTGAAAAGCTGTCAGGCAGCTTCCTTGCCTTCTACTCTCCTCACAGCCTAGAAGTGAAAAGCTGTCAGGCAGCTTCCTTGCCTTCTACTCTCCTTACAGCCTAGCAGTGAAATGCTGTCAGGCAGCTTCCTTGCTTCTTCCTCTCCTCACAGCCTAGCAGTGAAAAGCTGTCAGGCAGCTTCCTTGCTTCTTCCTCTCCTCACAGCCTAGCAGTGAAAAGCTGTCAGGCAGCTTCCTTGCTTCTACTCTCCTCACAGCCTAGCAGTGAAAAGCTGTCAGGCAGCTTCCTTGCCTTCTACTCTCCTCACAGCCTAGAAGTGAAAAGCTGTCAGGCAGCGTCCTTACATCTTCCTCTCCTCACAACATAGCAGTGAAAAGCTGTCAGGCAGCTTACATGCCTTCTACTCTCCTCACAACCTAGCAGTGAAATGCTGTCAGGTAGCTTCCTTGCCTTCTACTCTCCTCACAACCTAGCAGTGAAAAGCTATCAGGCAGCTTCGTTGCATCTTCCTCTCCTCACAACCTAGCAGTGAAAAGCTGTCAGGCAGCTTCCTTGCCTTCTAATCTCCAAACAGCCTAGCAGTGAAATGCTGTCAGGCAGCTTCCTTGCTTCTTCCTCTCCTCACAGCCTAGCAGTGAAAAGCTGTCAGGCAGCTTCCTTGCCTTCTACTCTCCTCACAGCCTAGAAGTGAAAAGCTGTCAGGCAGCTTCCTTACATCTTCCTCTCCTCACAACCTAGCAGTGAAAAGCTGTCAGGCAGCTTACATGCCTTCTACTCTCCTCACAACCTAGCAGTGAAATGCTGTCAGGTAGCTTCCTTGCCTTCTACTCTCCTCACAAACTAGCAGTGAAAAGCTGTCAGGCAGCTTCCTTGCTTCTTCCTCTCCTCACAGCCTAGCAGTGAAAAGCTGTCAGGCAGCTTCCTTACATCTTCCTCTCCTCACAACCTAGAAGTGAAAAGGTGTCAGGCAGCTTCTTGCCTTCTACTCTCCTCACAACCTAGCAGTGAAAAGCTGTCAGGCAGCTTCCTTGCTTCTTCCTCTTCTCACAACCTAGCAGTGAAAAGCTGTCAGGCAGCTTCCTTGCCTTCTACTCTCCTCACAACCTAGCCGTGAAAAGCTGTCAGGCAGCTTCCTTGCTTCTTCCTCTCCTCACGGCCTAGCAGTGAAAATCTGTCAGGCAGCTTCCTTGCCTTCTATTATCCTCACAACCTAGCCATCAAAAGCTGTCAGGCAGCTTCTTTGCTTATTCCTCTCCTCAAAGCCTAGCAGTGAAAAGCTGTCAGGCAGCTTCCTTGCCTTCTACTCTCCTCACAACCTAGCAGTGAAAATCTGTCAGGCAGCTTCTTTGCCTTCTACATTCCTCACAACCTAGCAGTGAAAAGCTGTCAGGCAGCTTCCTTGCCTTCTACTCTCCTCACAGCCTAGCAGTGAAAAGCTGTCAGGCAGCTTCCTTGCCTTCTACTCTCCTCACAACCTAGCAGTGAAAATCTGTCAGGCAGCTTCTTTGCCTTCTACTTTCCTCACAACCTAGCAGTGAAAAGCTGTCAGGCAGCTTCCTTGCCTTCTACTCTCATCACAACCTAGCAGTGAAAAGCTGTCAGGCAGCTTCCTTGCCTTCTACTCTCCTCACAACCTAGCAGTGAAAAGCTGTCAGGCAACTTCCTTGCCTTCTATTCTCCTCACCACCTAGCAGTCAAAAGCTGTCAGGCAGCTTCCTTGTTTCTTCCTCTCCTCACAACCCAGCAGTGAAAAGCTACAGGCAGCTTCATTGCTTCTTCCTCTCCTCACCGCCTAGCAGTGAAAAGCTGTCAGGCAGCTTCCTTGCCTTCTACTCTCCTCACAGCCTAGCAGTGAAAAGCTGTCAGGCAGCTTCCTTGCTTCTTCCTCTCCTCACAACCTAGCAGTGAAAAGCTGTCAGGCAGCTTCCTTGCCTTCTTCCTTTCCTCAGAACCTAGCAGTGAAAAGCTGTCAGGCAGCTTCCTTGCTTCTTCCTCTCCTCACAACCTAGCAGTGAAAAGCTGTCAGGCAGCTTCCTTGCCTTCTTCCTTTCCTCAGAACCTAGTAGTGAAAAGCTGTCAGGCAGCTTCCTTGCCTTCTACTCTCCTCACAACCTAGCAGTTAAAAGCTGTCAGGCAGCTTCCTTGCCTTCTACTCTCCTCACAACCTAGCAGTGAAAAGCTGTCAGGCAGTTTCCTTGCCTTCTACTCTCCTCACAGCCTAGCAGTGAAAAGGTGTCAGGCAGCTTCCTTGCCTTCTACTCTCCTCACAGCCTAGCAGTGAAAAGCTGTCAGGCAGATTCCTTGCCTTCTACTCTCCTCATAGCCTAGCAGTGAAAAGCTGTCAGGTAGCTTCCTTGCTTCTTCCTCTTCTCACAGCCTAGTAGTGAAAAGCTGTCAGGTAGCTTCGTTGTTTCTTACTCTCCTCACAACCTAGTAGTGAAAAGCTGTCACACAGCTTCCTTGCCTTCTCACTCAACTCACAACCTAGCAGTGAAAAGCTGTCAGGCAGCTTCCTTGCTTCTTCCTCTCCTCACGTCCTAGCAGTGAAAAGCTGTCAGGCAGCTTCCTTGCCTTCTACTCTCCTCACAGCCTAGCAGTGAAAAGATGTCAGGCAGCTTCCTTGCTTCTTCCTCTCCTCACATCCTAGCAGTGAAAAGCTGTCATGTAGCTTCCTTGCCTTCTACTCTCCTCACAGCCTAGCAGTGAAAAGCTGTCAGGCAGCTTCCTTGCCTTCTACTCTCCTCACAGCCTAGCAGTGAAAAGCTGTCAGGCAGCTTCCTTGCCTTCTACTCTCCTCACAACCTAGCAGTGAAAATCTGTCAGGCAGCTTCTTTGCCTTCTACTTTCCTCACAACCTAGCATTGAAAAGCTGTCAGGCAGCTTCCTTGCCTTCTACTCTCATCACAACCTAGCAGTGAAAATCTGTCAGGCAGCTTCTTTGCCTTCTACTCTCCTCACAACCTAGCAGTCAAAAGCTGTCAGGCAACTTCCTTGCCTTCTATTCTCCTCACCACCTAGCAGTCAAAAGCTGTCAGGCAGCTTCCTTGTTTCTTCCTCTCCTCACCGCCTAGCAGTGAAAAGCTGTCAGGCAGCTTCCTTGCATCTTCCTCACCTCACAACCTAGCAGTGAAAAGCTGTCAGGCAGCTTCCTTGCCTTCTACTCGCTTCACAGCCTAGCAGTGAAAAGCTGTCAGGCAGCTTCCTGGCTTCTTCCTCTCCTCATATCCTAGCAGTGAAAAGCTGTCAGGTAGCTTCCTTGCCTTCTACTCTCCTCACAGCCTAGCAGTGAAAAGCTGTCAGGCAGCTTCCTTGCCTTCTACTCTCCTCACAACCTAGCAGTGAAAATTTGTCAGGCAGCTTCTTTGCCTTCTACTCTCCTCACAACCTAGCAGTGAAAAGCTGTCAGGCAGCTTCCTTGCCTTCTACTCTCATCACAACCTAGCAGTGAAAAGCTGTCAGGCAGCTTCCTTGCCTTCTACTCTCCTCACAACCTAGCAGTGAAAAGCTGTCAGGCAGCTTCCTTGCCTTCTACTCTCCTCACAACCTAGCCGTCAAAAGCTGTCAGGCAGCTTCCTTTCTTCTTCCTCTCCTCAAAGCCTAGCAGTTAAAAGCTGTCAGGCAGCTTCCTTGCCTTCTACTCTCCTCACAGCCTAGCAGTGAAAAGCTGTCAGGCAGATTCCTTGCCTTCTACTCTCCTCACAACCTAGCTGTCAAAAGCTGTAAGGCAGCTTCCTTTGTTCTTCCTCTCCTCACAGCCTAGCAGTTAAAAGCTGTCAGGCAGCTTCCTTGCCTTCTACTCTCCTCACAACCTAGCATTGAAAACCTGTCAGGTAGCTTCCTTGCTTCTTCCTCTCCTCACAGCCTAGCAGTGAAAAGCTGTCAGGCAGCTTCCTTGCCTTCTTCCTTTCCTCAGAACCTAGTAGTGAAAAGCTGTCAGGCAGCTTCCTTGCCTTCTACTCTCCTCACAGCCTAGCAGTGAAAAGCTGTCAGGTAGCTTCCTTGCTTCTTCCTCTCCTCACATCCTAGCAGTGAAAAGCTGTCACACAGCTTCCTTGCCTTCTCACTCAACCCACAACCTAGCAGTGAAAAGCTGTCAGGCAGCTTCCTTGCTTCTTCCTCTCCTCACATCCTAGCAGTGAAAAGCTGTCATGTAGCTTCCTTGCCTTCTACTCTCCTCACAGCCTAGCAGTGAAAAGCTGTCAGGCAGCTTCCTTGCCTTCTACTCTCCTCACAGCCTAGCAGTGAAAAGCTGTCAGGTAGCTTCGTTGCTTCTTCCTCTCCTCACAACCTAGTAGTGAAAAGCTGTCACACAGCTTCCTTGCCGTCTCACTCAACTCACAACCTAGCAGTGAAAAGCTGTCAGGCAGCTTCCTTGCTTCTTCCTCTCCTCACCTCCTAGCAGTAAAAAGCTGTCAGGCAGCTTCCTTGCTTCCTCCTCTAGTCACAACCTAGCAGTGAAAAGCTGTCAGGTACCTTGCTTGCTTCTTCCTCTCCTCACAGCCTAGCAGTGAAAAGCTGTCAGGCAGCTTCCTTGCCTTCTACTCTCCTCACAACCTAGCAGTGAAAAGCTGTCAGGTAGCTTCCTTGCTTCTTCCTCTCCTCACAGCCTAGCAGTGAAAAGCTGTCAGGTAGCTTCGTTGCTTCTTCCTCTCCTCACAACCTAGCAGTGAAAAGCTGTCACACAGCTTCCTTGCCTTCTCACTCAACTGACAACCTAGCAGTGAAAAGCTGTCAGGCAGCTTCCTTGCCTTCTACTCCTCACAGCCTAGCAGTGAAAAGCTGTCAGGCAGCTTCCTTGCTTCTTCCTCTCCTCACAGCCTAGCAGTCAAAAGCTGTCAGGCAGCTTCCTTGCCTTCTACTCTCCTCACAACCTAGCAGTGAAAAGCTGTCAGGCAGCTTCCTTGCCTTCTACTCTCCTCACAACCTAGCAGTCAAAAGCTGTCAGGCAGCTTCCTTGCTTCTTCCTCTCCTCACAGCCTAGCAGTGAAAAGCTTTCAGGCAGCTTCCTTGCTTCTTCCTCTCCTCATAACCCAGCAGTGAAAAGCTGTCAGGCAGCTTCCTTGCCTGCATCTCTCCTCACAACCTAGCAGTGAAAAGCTGTCAGGCAGCTTCCTTGCTTCTTCCTCTCCTCACATCCTAGCAGTGATAAGCTGTCAGGCAGCTTCCTTGCCTTCTACTCGCCTCACAGCCTAGCAGTGAAAAGCTGTCAGGCAGCTTCCTTGCTTTCTACTCTCCTCACAACCTAGCAGTGAAAAGCTGTCAGGCAGCTTCCTTGCCTTCTACTCTCCTCACAACCTAGCAGTGAAAAGCTGTCAGGCAGCTTCCTTGCCTTCTACTCTCCTCACAACCTAGCAGTCAAAAGCTGTCAGGCAGCTTCCTTTCTTCTTCCTCTCCTCACAGCCTAGCAGTGAAAAGCTTTCAGGCAGCTTCCTTGCTTCTTCCTCTCCTCACAACCCAGCAGTGAAAAGCTACAGGCAGCTTCATTGCTTCTTCCTCTCCTCACCGCCTAGCAGTGAAAAGCTGTCAGGCAGCTTCCTTGCTTCTTTCTCTCCTCACTGCCTAGCAGTGAAAAGCTGTCAGGCAGCTTCCTTGCTTCTACTCTCCTCTCAACCTAGCAGTGAAAAGCTTTCAGGCAGCTTCCTTGCCTTCTACTCTCCTCACAACCTAGCAGTCAAAAGCTGTCAGGCAGCTTCCTTGCCTTCTACTCTCCTCACAACCTAGCAGTGAAAAGCTGTCAGGCAGCTTCCTTGCCTTCTACTCTCCTCACAACCTAGCAGTCAAAAGCTGTCAGGCAGCTTCCTTGCTTCTTCCTCTCCTCACAGCCTAGCAGTGAAAAGCTTTCAGGCAGCTTCCTTGCTTCTTCCTCTCCTCATAACCCAGCAGTGAAAAGCTGTCAGGCAGCTTCCTTGCCTGCGTCTCTCCTCACATCCTAGCAGTGAAAAGCTGTCAGGCAGCTTCCTTGCTTTCTACTCTCCTCACAACCTAGCAGTGAAAAGCTGTCAGGCAGCTTCCTTGCCTTCTACTCTCCTCACAACCTAGCAGTCAAAAGCTGTCAGGCAGCTTCCTTTCTTCTTCCTCTCCTCACAGCCTAGCAGTGAAAAGCTTTCAGGCAGCTTCCTTGCTTCTTCCTCTCCTCACAACCCAGCAGTGAAAAGCTACAGGCAGCTTCATTGCTTCTTCCTCTCCTCACCGCCTAGCAGTGAAAAGCTGTCAGGCAGCTTCCTTGCTTCTTTCTCTCCTCACTGCCTAGCAGTGAAAAGCTGTCAGGCAGCTTCCTTGCCTTCTACTCTCCTCACAACCTAGCAGTCAAAAGCTGTCAGGCAGCTTCCTTGCTTCTTCCTCTCCTCACAGCCTAGCAGTGAAAAGCTTTCAGGCAGCTTCCTTGCTTCTTCCTCTCCTCATAACCCAGCAGTGAAAAGCTGTCAGGCAGCTTCCTTGCCTGCGTCTCTCCTCACATCCTAGCAGTGAAAAGCTGTCAGGCAGCTTCCTTGCTTTCTACTCTCCTCACAACCTAGCAGTGAAAAGCTGTCAGGCAGCTTCCTTGCCTTCTACTCTCCTCACAACCTAGCAGTCAAAAGCTGTCAGGCAGCTTCCTTTCTTCTTCCTCTCCTCACAGCCTAGCAGTGAAAAGCTTTCAGGCAGCTTCCTTGCTTCTTCCTCTCCTCACAACCCAGCAGTGAAAAGCTACAGGCAGCTTCATTGCTTCTTCCTCTCCTCACCGCCTAGCAGTGAAAAGCTGTCAGGCAGCTTCCTTGCTTCTTTCTCTCCTCACTGCCTAGCAGTGAAAAGCTGTCAGGCAGCTTCCTTGCCTTCTACTCTCCTCACAACCTAGCAGTCAAAAGCTGTCAGGCAGCTTCCTTGCTTCTTCCTCTCCTCACAGCCTAGCAGTGAAAAGCTTTCAGGCAGCTTCCTTGCTTCTTCCTCTCCTCATAACCCAGCAGTGAAAAGCTGTCAGGCACCTTCCTTGCCTGCGTCTCTCCTCACAACCTAGCAGTCAAAAGCTGTGAGCCAGCTTCCTTGCTTCTACTCTCCTCACAACCTAGCAGTGAAAAGCTGTCAGGCAGCTTCCTTGTCTTCTACTCTCCTCACAACCTAGTAGTGAAAAGCTGTCAGGCAGGCTTATTTGCTTCTTCCTCTTCTCACAGCCTAGCAGTGAAAAGCTGTCAGGCATCTTCCTTGCCTTTTACTCTCCTCACAGCCTAGCAGTGAAAAGCTGTCAGGCAGCTTCCTTGCTTTTTCCTCTCCTCACAACCTAGCAGTGAAAAGCTGTCAGGCAGCTTCCTTGCCTTCGACTCTCCTCACAACCTAGCAGTGAAAATCTGTCAGGCAGCTTCCTTGCCTTCTACTTGCCTCACAGCCTAGCAGTGAAAAGCTGTCAGGCAGCTTCCTTGCCTTCTACTCTCCTCACAGCCTAGCAGTGAAAAGCTGTCAGGCAGCTTCCTTGCTTCTACTCTCCTCACAACCTAGCTGTGACAAGCTGTCAGGCAGCTTCCTTGCTTCTTCCTCTCCTCACTGCCTAGCAGTGAAAAGCTGTCAGGCAGCTTCCTTGCCTTCTACTCTCCTCACAACCTAGCAGTGAAAAGCTGTCAGGCAGCTTCCTTGCCTTCTACTCTCCTCACAGCCTAGCAGTGAAAAGCTGTCAGGCAGCTTCCTTGCCTTCTACTCTCCTCACAGCCTAGCAGTGAAAAGCTGTCAGTCCGCATATCCCTTTTCCATCCAAATCCCATAAGGTAAATGAAGTTTAGGATTTGGGAAATACAGGTCAGGATTATAGCAGAGCAGATTACAAACGTGATTTTTATACCCGAGACTCTGAGGTGCTGGATTCATTCCTCAGCACCACTGTAAACCAGAGCAGAGAAATGCTCTGAGAAAAAGGCAAGCGGGGAAAAAGAAAAGAAAGGAGATAGGAAGGAAGGGGGATAAAAGGAGAAGGGGTAGAGAGAGGAGGAGGTGGGAGGGGAGAGGCTGGGAGAAGATGGAAGACAAAGGAGTGGAAGAGAAGAAGGGAAAGAAGGAAGGAAGAAAGGAAAGAAGAAAGGGAGGGGAGCGTGAAAATAGAAAAGGTTTCATAAGGGACTGAGTGCTGGCACACCTAGTGAGCCTGTGTGTGGCAGCACCCTGGTTCACGCCTCTGGCCCCAGTTGCAGGGGAAAACCTCGTGAGTGTGAAGCAGGGCTGCAGGTGTCTCTCTCACCCCTTCCGCCTCCCCTTCGCTCTCGATCTCTCTCTGTCTCTATGCAAAACAAACAAATGAGTACTTAAGAAAAAACGATTAAAAAGGCAAGAAACCAAGTTTCTATTTGTAGTTCAGGAGGAGGCACAGTGGATAAAGTCTTGGACTCTCAAAACATGAAGCCCAGGTTTCAATCCCTGGCAAGTGCCAGAGTGATGCTCTGGGTCCCTATCTATCTATTATCTATCTATCTATCTATCTATCTATCTATCATCTATCGTTATAAATACTTTAAAGCAAGACTTTAGGAATGTAAGTCCACAGAAAGATGGTGGTGTTTCACAAAGGACCAGAAATCTTCAGCAACCTCTGGAAGATACCAGAAGTGCTGCAGCTGGACTGATGAAGAAAACTTAATACCAACTGAGCAGCTAAAGTCCAGCACAATGAAGAGGTTCACTGAGAGGAAAATGTTTACAATCTCCCTGCAGAGCCAGGGACAGCCCAGGACTCTGCCAGCAGGACTGCAGGCAGCAGCAGACTTGGTGAGTCAGAACAAGTGTGGAGGAAGTTGGAGACTGTGTGTGAGGCACCAAGGTGGAGAATCTTTCCCCGGGCAACTGCAGGTGAGGTTTCCTCAGTGAACTTCTGTGATAGACACTTATGTAACACCTGAGCAAAGTTGGCCAGCTGACTAGAACTCCCTCCGTCCCTCCACAGGATGATGCAGGAGCACAGACACTACCTGACTGTGGTTTTAAAGCAAGGCCCTTTAACAGAAATTTACGTAGAGAAAAGGGGAGAGGAGCAGAGTGGAGAGACAGCAAGACAGGGAGCTTAGGAGACTGTCGCGTCTTCACCAAAGGTCTGCACTAAAGGTAAAGATGTGAATTGCTCACATGTCTCTGTAAGGCTGCAATGAGGCTGTTAGCAAAGTTGATCATAACACTCTAAAAGAAGAAAACATTCCCAACTTTGAAAAGAGATCAATAATCCTACACAGAATCCCAGCACATTGGAGAACTCAAAGCAGGATGTTCAGAGAGAGAAAGATAGGCTAAACATAAGGAACAGCTTCACCCTGCCACTGCCCATGTCCAGCAGAGAAGCAATGACAGAAGCCAGACCTTCCACCTTCTGCATCCCACAGTGACCCGGGTCCATACTCCCAGAGGGATAGAGAATAGGAAAGCTGTCAGGGGAAGGATGGGATACAGAGTTCTGGTGGTGGGAACTGTGTAAAGTTGTACCCTCTTATCCTATGGCTTTGTCATTATTTCCTTTTTATAAATAAAATATTAAAAAAAACATTATGGGACATATACTCAATGGAGTATTAGTCAACTATAAAAATTGATATTGTACAAAGCTAGGTGGTGACACACCTGGCTAAGTGCACATAGTACTAAGCAAAGGACATGCTCAAAGAACTGGGATCGAGCCAAGTGGGAAACTTCATGAGTGGCCAAGAAGGTTTTCAGGTGTCTTTCTCTCTCCCTATGCCGATCTCTCTATCAATTTCTCTAACCTATAAAATAAAATGAAGGGGGAAATGGGACAGACAGCAGTGAGGATGGGATGGACGGCAGGGACAGACGGCAGTGAGGACGGGGAAGGACTCAGGGACAGACAGCAGTGAGGACGGGGATGGATGGCAGGAACAGACGGCAGTGAGGACGGGGAAGGACTCAGGGACAGATGGCAGTGGGGACGTGATGGACGGCAGGGACAGACAGCAGTGAGGACGTGATGGACGGCAGGGACAGACGGCAGTGAGGATGGGAAAGACTCAGGGACAGATGTCAGTGAGAACGGGGAAGGACTCAGGGACAGACGGCAGTGAGGACGTGATGGACGGCAGGGACAGATGGCAGTGAGGATGGGAAAGACTCAGGGACAGATGTCAGTGAGAACGGGGAAGGACTCAGGGACAGACGGCAGTGAGGACAGGGATGGACAGCAGGGACAGACGGCAGTGGGGACGGGGAAGGACTCAGGGACAGATGGCAGTGAGGATGGGAAGGACTCAGGGACAGACGGCAGTGAGGACGTGATGGACGGCAGGGACAGACGGCAGTGAGGATGGGAAAGACTCAGGGACAGATGTCAGTGAGAACGGGGAAGGACTCAGGGACAGACGGCAGTGAGGACGGGGATGGACGGCAGGGACAGACGGCAGTGAGGATGGGAAGGACTCAGGGACAGACGGCAGTGAGGACGGGGATGGACGGCAGGGACAGACGGTAGTGAGGATGGGAAAGACTCAGGGACAGATGTCAGTGAGAACGGGGAAGGACTCAGGGACAGACGGCAGTGAGGACAGGGATGGACAGCAGGGACAGATGGCAGCGAGGACGGGGAAGGACTCAGGGACAGACAGCAGTGAGGATAGGAAGGACTCAGGGACAGACGGCAGTGAGGACGGGATGGACGGCAGGGACAGACGGCAGTGAGGACAGGATGGATGTCAGGGACAGATGGCAGTTGGCATTCCAGCTCAGGCAAATAAAACCAAATGGTTGCAGTGACTTCTTTGCCTGTATCACATCCAGTTCTCGCTCAGTCTCCCTCAGGGAAACGGGGTCTCCTGCTCAGGGAAACGGGGCCTCCCGCTCAGGGAAACGGGGTCTCCCGCTCAGAGAAACAGGGTCTCCCGCTCAGAAACAGGGTCTCCCGCTCAGAAACAGGGTCTCCAGCTCAGAAACAGGGTCTCCCACTCAGAAACAGGGTCTCCCGCTCAGAGAAACAGGGTCTCCCGCTCAGAGAAACAGGGTCTCCCGCTCAGGGAAACAGGGGTCTCCCGCTCAGGGAAACGGGGTCTCCTGCTCAGAAACAGGGTCTCCTGCTCAGGGAAATGGGGTCTCCCGCTCAGGAAACAGGGTCTCCCACTCAGAAACAGGGTCTCCCGCTCAGAGAAACGGGGTCTCCCGCTCAGGGAAACGGGGTCTCTTCTCTGGTAGCTCCTGCCTGCCTCTCACCAGAGCCGAGGCTTAGCAGGCAGGAGCTTCCCGGTTCTCTGCCTCAGCAAGCACAGGGCAGTGCGCGTGTGTCGCCACAGTGGGAGCTGTAGACGGGGCAGAGGCCGCAGTGTCCTCCAGGTGACTCTACCGCCTGAGGCTCTGGCACCAGGCTCAACCCCCAGCACCAGCAGCCAGAGCTCAGCAGGGCTCTGGTCTCTCTCTCGTTCTCTATGTATCGCTCATTAAAAATTAATATTTTTAAAAGAGGAAATGAATAAAAGCTTACCTGCAAACTTCTTTGAATAGGGCCTGGCAAAAAGGGATACATATATACATTCTCTTAGAAATAAAAAATGTGGAGTTGATAGACATAGGCTCACATTCTGGGTTATATTTCACCAGTCTCTTCCAGCAGTGGACTGTTTCTTTCACTGACGAATTCTTTCTTTCTTTTTATAAATATATTCTTCTTACTTTTTAATGAGAGAGGGAGAGACAGACCCCAGACACTGCTCAGCTCTGGATCATGGTGGTGCAGGGGATTGAACCTGGGGCTTTGGGGCCTCAGACAAGAAAGTCTTTTTGCAGAACCATAAGACTGTCTCCTCGGCTCACTGATGAGTTTTATACAAATTCTCTTGCTAGTTGGGAAAGTGGCTGTGATCACTTCCCTTTCACACAAGGCATAAGGAATGTGTTTCCCTTTATTCTTTTTATTCTTTCACCACCAAGGGATTTTTTTTTAATCTCTGCCTGCTGTACTGCATGGCTCCTCTGGTCCCCACAGTCATTCCTTTATGACAGATGGTGACAGACAGATAGAGAGAGAGACAGAGACAGAAGGAAGAAAAGGAATCTTCAGCCCTACTCCACCACACAGGACCTCCCCCCCCCCCCCCCCCGCTTGCAGGTAGGGTGTGCATTCTACCAGGTAAGCCCCCACCTGGCCCCAGGAATTTGCTTTTCCACTCCTGTGAGGAGAGAAGCAACTCCAAACCTGTAGCCATGATTTCTGTGGTAAAAACAAACAACACATCAAAAAGCTTTGCAAAATACAAGGACAGGTGAAACCATGGCTCACTCTGAAATTCCCTCCTACATGTCTCTAGAAAGAAGGCCCCCCCACATCTGTCACCGAGATCTCTCCACGGAAGACCCCACACATCTGTCACCCAGGTCTCTCCACGGAAGACCCCACACATCTGTCACCCAGGTCTCTCCACGGAAGACCGCACACATCTGTCACCTGGGTCTCTCCACAGAAGGCCCCACACACATCTGTCACCCGGGTCTGTCCACAGAAGGCCTGTTGGTATGCATGAGACCCTTTCTGTTTCATTTGGTTTAAATCCCCCCTGCTTAACACTATTCTATTTACATAAGCACTTCATTCTATTTACATAACCACTGTTAACAAGTTCCACCCTCCCTCCAGGGCATTTGTGGTTCAGTGATAGGATTCTCGCCTAATCTGCCCCCTCTTTGTCACACTCTGATTTTCACCAGTCACTTTTCTCTCCACCCTCTCTATGTCACATCCTGTTTCCACCCTACTTGGCAAGTATATATAAAGACAGCATTGTGAGTTTTACAGTACTGTACTTTGAGTTTAACTTAGCTCGTCTTAGATTGTGCTGCATCCTGCATGAATAAAGAGACACTGCCTACAGCTCAACCATGAGTCCCTGGTCATCTGTTACCCACCCGTGAAGCCAACCCGGCGAAAACAACCTAACCCGTCGAAAACAACAAAGGCCCCACACACATCTGTCACCCGGGTCTCTCCACAGAAGGCCCCACACACGTCAGTCACCCGGGTCTCTCCACAGAAGGCCCCCCACACGTCTGTCACACGGGTCTCTCCACAGAAGGCCCCACACACACATCTGTCACCCGAGTCTCTCCAGAGAAGGCCCACACACATCTGTCACCTGGGTCTCTCCACAGAAGGCCCCACACACGTCTGTAACCCAGTCTCTCCACAGAAGGCCCCCCACACACATCTGTCACCCGGGTCTCTCCACAGAAGGCCCCACACACGTCTGTCACCTGGGTCTCTCCACAGAAAGCCACACACACATCTGTCACCCGGGTCTCTCCACAGAAAGCCACACACACATCTGTTACCTGGGTCTCTCCAGAGAAGGCCCCACACACACATCTGTCACCCGGGTGTCTCCACAGAAGGCCCCCAACACTTCTGTCACCTGGGTCTCTCCACAGAAGGTCCCACACACGTCTGTCACCCAGTTCTCTATACAGAAGGCCCCACACAAGTCTGTCACCCAGGTCTCTCCACAGAAGGCCCCACACACGTCTGTCACCCGGGTCTCTCCACAGAAGGCCCCACACACATCTGTCACCCGGGTCTCTCCACAGAAGGCCCCACAGACATCTGTCACCCGGGTCTCTCCACAGAAGGCCCCACACACATCTGTCACCCGGGTCTCTCCACAGAAGGCCCCACACACAGCTGTCACCCGGGTCTCTCCACAGAAGGCCCCACACACGTCTGTCACCCGGGTCTCTCCACAGCAGGCCCCCCACACACACACGTCTGTCACCCGGGTCTCTCCACAGAAGGCCCCACACAAGTCTGTCACCCGGGTCTCTCCACAGAAGGCCCCCCACACACACGTCTGTCACTCGGGTCTCTCCACAGCATGCCCCCCACACACACACGTCTGTCACCCGGGTCTCTCCACAGAAGGCCCCACACACATCTATTACCAGGGTCTCTCCACAGAAGGCCCCACACACATCTGTCACCCGGGTCTCTCCACAGAAGGCCCCACACAAGTCTGTCACCCGGGTCTCTCCACAGAAGGCCCCCCCCACACACGTCTGTCACCCGGGTCTCTCCACAGAAGGCCCCACACACGTCTGTCACCCGGGTCTCTCCACAGAAGGCCCCCCACACACACACGTCAGTCACCCGGGTCTCTCCACAGAAGGCCCCCCACACACACGTTTGTCACCCGGGTCTCTCCACAGAAGACCCCACACACGTCTGTCACCCGGGTCTCTCCACAGAAGGCCCCACAGACATCTGTCACCCGGGTCTCTCCACAGAAGGCCCCACACACATCTATTACCAGGGTCTCTCCACAGAAGGCCCCACACACGTCTGTCACCTGGGTCTCTCCACAGAAGGCCCCACACACAGGTGTCACCCGGGTCTCTCCACAGAAGGCCCCACACACAGGTGTCACCCGGGTCTCTACACAGAAGGCCCCACAGACATCTGTCACCCGGGTCTCTCCACAGAAATCCCCACACACAGCTGTCACCCGGGTCTCTCCACAGAAGACCCCACACACGTCAGTCACCCGGGTCTCTCCACAGAAGGCCCCCCACACACACGTCAGTCACCCGGGTCTCTCCACAGAAGGCCCCACACACAGGTGTCACCCGGGTCTCTCCACAGAAGACCCCACACACGTCAGTCACCCGGGTCTCTCCACAGAAGGCCCCCCACACACACGTCAGTCACCCGGGTCTCTCCACAGAAGGCCCCACAGACATCTGTCACCCGGGTCTCTCCACAGAAGGCCCCACACACACGTCTGTCACCCGGGTCTCTCCACAGAAGGCCCCACACACGTCTGTCACCTGGGTCTCTCCACAGCAGGCCCCCCACACACACACGTCTGTCACCCGGGTCTCTCCACAGAAGGCCCCACACAAGTCTGTCACCCGGGTCTCTCCACAGAAGGCCCCCCACACACACGTCTGTCACCCGGGTCTCTCCACAGAAGGCCCCACACACGTCTGTCACCCGGGTCTCTCCACAGAAGGCCCCACACACACACACGTCAGTCACCCGGGTCTCTCCACAGAAGACCCCACACACGTCTGTCACCCGGGTCTCTCCACAGAAGACCCCACACACGTCTGTCACCCGGGTCTCTCCACAGAAGGCCCCACAGACATCTGTCACCCGGGTCTCTCCACAGAAGGCCCCACACACATCTATTACCAGGGTCTCTCCACAGAAGGCCCCACACACGTCTGTCACCCGGGTCTCTCCACAGAAGGCCCCACACACACACGTCAGTCACCCGGGTCTCTCCACAGAAGGCCCCACACACAGCTGTCACCCGGGTCTCTCCACAGCAGGCCCCCCACACACACGTCTGTCACCCGGGTCTCTCCACAGCAGGCCCCCCACACACACACGTCTGTCACCCGGGTCTCTCCACAGAAGGCCCCACACAAGTCTGTCACCCGGGTCTCTCCACAGAAGGCCCCCCACACACACGTCTGTCACCCGGGTCTCTCCACAAAAGGCCCCACACACGTCTGTCACCCGGGTCTCTCCACAGAAGGCCACACACACGTCTGTCACCCGGGTCTCTCCACAGCAGGCCCCCCACACACACACGTCTGTCACCCGGGTCTCTCCACAGAAGGCCCCACACAAGTCTGTCACCCGGGTCTCTCCACAGAAGGCCCCACCCACACACGTCTGTCACCCGGGTCTCTCCACAAAAGGCCCCACACACGTCTGTCACCCGGGTCTCTCCACAGAAGGCCACACACACGTCAGTCACCCGGGTCTCTCCACAGAAGGCCCCACACACAGCTGTCACCCGGGTCTCTCCACAGAAGGCCCCCCACACACGTCTGTTACCCAGGTCTCTCCACAGAAGGCCCCACACACGTCTGTCACCCGGGTCTCTCCACAGAAGGCCCCACACACAACTGTCACCCGGGTCTCTCCACAGAAGGCCCCACAGACATCTGTCACCCGGGTCTCTCCACAGAAGGCACCACACACATCTATTACCAGGGTCTCTCCACAGAAGGCCCCACACACATCTGTCACCCGGGTCTCTCCACAGAAGGCCCCACACACACGTCTGTCACCCGGGTCTCTCCACAGAAGGCCCCACAGACATCTGTCACCCGGGTCTCTCCACAGCAGGCCCCCCACACACACGTCTGTCACCCGGGTCTCTCCACAGCAGGCCCCCCACACACACACGTCTGTCACCCGGGTCTCTCCACAGAAGGCCCCACACAAGTCTGTCACCCGGGTCTCTCCACAGCAGGCCCCCCACACACACGTCAGTCACCCGGGTCTCTCCACAAAAGGCCCCACACACGTCTGTCACCCGGGTCTCTCCACAGAAGGCCACACACACGTCTGTCACCCGGGTCTCTCCACAGCAGGCCCCCCACACACACACGTCTGTCACCCGGGTCTCTCCACAGAAGGCCCCACAGACATCTGTCACCCGGGTCTCTCCACAGCAGGCCCCCCACACACACGTCTGTCACCCGGGTCTCTCCACAGAAGGCCCCACACACGTCCGTCACCCGGGTCTCTCCACAGAAGGCCCCACAGACATCTGTCACCCGGGTCTCTCCACAGCAGGCCCCCCACACACACGTCTGTCACCCGGGTCTCTCCACAGAAGGCCCCACACACGTCCGTCACCCGGGTCTCTCCACAGAAGGCCCCACAGACATCTGTCACCGGGGTCTCTCCACAGCAGGCCCCCCACACACACGTCAGTCACCCGGGTCTCTCCACAGAAGACCCCCCACACACACAGGTCAGTCACCCGGGTCTCTCCACAGAAGACCCCCCACACACACGTCCGTCACCCGGGTCTCTCCACAGAAGACCCCCCACACACACACGTCAGTCACCCGGGTCTCTCCACAGAAGGCCCCACACAAGTCTGTCACCCGGGTCTCTCCACAGAAGGCCCCCCACACACACGTCTGTCACCCGGGTCTCTCCACAAAAGGCCCCACACACGTCTGTCACCCGGGTCTCTCCACAGAAGGCCACACACACGTCTGTCACCCGGGTCTCTCCACAGCAGGCCCCCCACACACACACGTCAGTCACCCGGGTCTCTCCACAGAAGGCCCCACACAAGTCTGTCACCCGGGTCTCTCCACAGAAGGCCCCCCACACACACGTCTGTCACCCGGGTCTCTCCACAAAAGGCCCCACACACGTCTGTCACCCGGGTCTCTCCACAGAAGGCCACACACACGTCAGTCACCCGGGTCTCTCCACAGAAGGCCCCACACACAGCTGTCACCCGGGTCTCTCCACAGAAGGCCCCCCACACACACGTCTGTTACCCAGGTCTCTCCACAGAAGGCCCCACACACGTCTGTCACCCGGGTCTCTCCACAGAAGGCCCCACACACAACTGTCACCCGGGTCTCTCCACAGAAGGCCCCACAGACATCTGTCACCCGGGTCTCTCCACAGAAGGCACCACACACATCTATTACCAGGGTCTCTCCACAGAAGGCCCCACACACATCTGTCACCCGGGTCTCTCCACAGAAGGCCCCACACACACGTCTGTCACCCGGGTCTCTCCACAGAAGGCCCCACACACGTCTGTCACCCGGGTCTCTCCACAGCAGGCCCCCCACACACACACGTCTGTCACCCGGGTCTCTCCACAGAAGACCCCACACACGTCCGTCACCCGGGTCTCTCCACAGAAGGCCCCACAGACATCTGTCACCCGGGTCTCTCCACAGCAGGCCCCCCACACACACGTCTGTCACCCGGGTCTCTCCACAGAAGGCCCCACACACGTCCGTCACCCGGGTCTCTCCACAGAAGGCCCCACAGACATCTGTCACCCGGGTCTCTCCACAGCAGGCCCCCCACACACACGTCAGTCACCCGGGTCTCTCCACAGAAGGCCCCACACACTTCCGTCACCCGGGTCTCTCCACAGAAGGCCCCACACACACACGTCAGTCACCCGGGTCTCTCCACAGAAGGCCCCACAGACATCTGTCACCCGGGTCTCTCCACAGCAGGCCCCCCACACACACGTCAGTCACCCGGGTCTCTCCACAGAAGACCCCCCACACACACACGTCAGTCACCCGGGTCTCTCCACAGAAGGCCCCACACAAGTCTGTCACCCGGGTCTCTCCACAGAAGGCCCCCCACACACACGTCAGTCACCCGGGTCTCTCCACAGAAGGCCCCACACACTTCCGTCACCCGGGTCTCTCCACAGAAGGCCCCACAGACATCTGTCACCCGGGTCTCTCCACAGCAGGCCCCCCACACACACGTCTGTCACCCGGGTCTCTCCACAGAAGGCCCCACACACACACGTCAGTCACCCGGGTCTCTCCACAGAAGGCCCCACAGACATCTGTCACCCGGGTCTCTCCACAGCAGGCCCCCCACACACACGTCCGTCACCCGGGTCTCTCCACAGAAGACCCCCCACACACACACGTCAGTCACCCGGGTCTCTCCACAGAAGGCCCCACACAAGTCTGTCACCCGGGTCTCTCCACAGAAGGCCCCCCACACACACGTCTGTCACCCGGGTCTCTCCACAAAAGGCCCCACACACGTCTGTCACCCGGGTCTCTCCACAGAAGGCCACACACACGTCAGTCACCCGGGTCTCTCCACAGAAGGCCCCACACACAGCTGTCACCCGGGTCTCTCCACAGAAGGCCCCCCACACACACGTCTGTTACCCAGGTCTCTCCACAGAAGGCCCCACACACGTCTGTCACCCGGGTCTCTCCACAGAAGGCCCCACACACAACTGTCACCCGGGTCTCTCCACAGAAGGCCCCACAGACATCTGTCACCCGGGTCTCTCCACAGAAGGCCCCACACACGTCCGTCACCCGGGTCTCTCCACAGAAGGCCCCACAGACATCTGTCACCCGGGTCTCTCCACAGCAGGCCCCCCACACACACGTCTGTCACCCGGGTCTCTCCACAGAAGGCCCCCCACACACACGTCTGTCACCCGGGTCTCTCCACAGAAGGCCCCACAGACATCTGTCACCCGGGTCTCTCCACAGAAGGCCCCACACACGTCCGTCACCCGGGTCTCTCCACAGAAGGCCCCACAGACATCTGTCACCCGGGTCTCTCCACAGCAGGCCCCCCACACACACGTCTGTCACCCGGGTCTCTCCACAGAAGGCCCCCCACACACACGTCTGTCACCCGGGTCTCTCCACAGAAGGCCCCACAGACATCTGTCACCCGGGTCTCTCCACAGCAGGCCCCCCACACACACGTCTGTCACCCGGGTCTCTCCACAGAAGGCCCCACACACACACGTCAGTCACCCGGGTCTCTCCACAGAAGGCCCCACAGACATCTGTCACCCGGGTCTCTCCACAGCAGGCCCCCCACACACACGTCAGTCACCCGGGTCTCTCCACAGAAGACCCCCCACACACACACGTCAGTCACCCGGGTCTCTCCACAGAAGGCCCCACACAAGTCTGTCACCCGGGTCTCTCCACAGCAGGCCCCCCACACACACGTCAGTCACCCGGGTCTCTCCACAGAAGGCCCCACACACTTCCGTCACCCGGGTCTCTCCACAGAAGGCCCCACAGACATCTGTCACCCGGGTCTCTCCACAGCAGGCCCCCCACACACACGTCTGTCACCCGGGTCTCTCCACAGAAGGCCCCACACACACACGTCAGTCACCCGGGTCTCTCCACAGAAGGCCCCACAGACATCTGTCACCCGGGTCTCTCCACAGCAGGCCCCCCACACACACGTCCGTCACCCGGGTCTCTCCACAGAAGACCCCCCACACACACACGTCAGTCACCCGGGTCTCTCCACAGAAGGCCCCACACAAGTCTGTCACCCGGGTCTCTCCACAGAAGGCCCCCCACACACACGTCTGTCACCCGGGTCTCTCCACAAAAGGCCCCACACACGTCTGTCACCCGGGTCTCTCCACAGAAGGCCACACACACGTCAGTCACCCGGGTCTCTCCACAGAAGGCCCCACACACAGCTGTCACCCGGGTCTCTCCACAGAAGGCCCCCCACACACACGTCTGTTACCCAGGTCTCTCCACAGAAGGCCCCACACACGTCTGTCACCCGGGTCTCTCCACAGAAGGCCCCACACACAACTGTCACCCGGGTCTCTCCACAGAAGGCCCCACAGACATCTGTCACCCGGGTCTCTCCACAGAAGGCCCCACACACGTCCGTCACCCGGGTCTCTCCACAGAAGGCCCCACAGACATCTGTCACCCGGGTCTCTCCACAGCAGGCCCCCCACACACACGTCTGTCACCCGGGTCTCTCCACAGAAGGCCCCCCACACACACGTCTGTCACCCGGGTCTCTCCACAGAAGGCCCCACAGACATCTGTCACCCGGGTCTCTCCACAGCAGGCCCCCCACACACACGTCTGTCACCCGGGTCTCTCCACAGAAGGCCCCACACACACACGTCAGTCACCCGGGTCTCTCCACAGAAGGCCCCACAGACATCTGTCACCCGGGTCTCTCCACAGCAGGCCCCCCACACACACGTCTGTCACCCGGGTCTCTCCACAGAAGGCCCCACACACACACGTCAGTCACCCGGGTCTCTCCACAGAAGGCCCCACAGACATCTGTCACCCGGGTCTCTCCACAGCAGGCCCCCCACACACACGTCCGTCACCCGGGTCTCTCCACAGAAGGCCCCACACACACACGTCCGTCACCCGGGTCTCTCCACAGAAGACCCCACACACACACGTCCGTCACCCGGGTCTCTCCACAGCAGGCCCCCCACACACACGTCAGTCACCCGGGTCTCTCCACAGAAGACCCCCCACACACACGTCCGTCACCCGCGTCTCTCCACAGAAGACCCCCCACACACACGTCCGTCACCCGGGTCTCTCCACAGAAGACCCCCCACACACACACGTCAGTCACCTGGGTCTCTCCACAGAAGGCCCCACACAAGTCTGTCACCCGGGTCTCTCCACAGAAGGCCCCCCACACACACGTCTGTCACCCGGGTCTCTCCACAAAAGGCCCCACACACGTCTGTCACCCGGGTCTCTCCACAGAAGGCCACACACACGTCAGTCACCCGGGTCTCTCCACAGAAGGCCCCACAGACATCTGTCACCCGGGTCTCTCCACAGCAGGCCCCCCACACACACGTCCGTCACCCGCGTCTCTCCACAGAAGACTCCCCACACACACGTCCGTCACCCGGGTCTCTCCACAGAAGACTCCCCACACACACGTCCGTCACCCGGGTCTCTCCACAAAAGGCCCCACACACGTCTGTCACCCGGGTCTCTCCACAGAAGGCCCCACACACGTCCGTCACCCGGGTCTCTCCACAGAAGGCCCCCGGGGCACTCACAGCGATTCCGTTTTCAGTCCAGGTGACGCTGGGCACGGGGATGCCGGTGGCCGTGCAGCGCAGACTCACGCGGGCGCCGAAGCTGACGTTGTGGGACTCGGGCGCCCGCAGGATGCTGGCAGAGGCTGTGCGGAAACACAAGCGCGTCCGTCCGTGACTCTCGGCCCAGGGCAGGCAGGGAGAGGGCCCGCCCGCCCGCTCGCGCCGCCTCCGCCTCCGCCTCCGCCTCCGGCTCCCCCAGCCCGGGCCCGGCCGGGACAGGACCGCCCGCCCTCCCTTCACGCCCGGCCGCCTCGGTCTCCCCGTCCCGGCCTTTCTCACAGAGGCGCCTCGGCGCTCGCGGGAGACGCGGCGGGAGAGACTCTCCCGCCCGGGCCGCGTATCCCCGCTTCAACCCCCGGCAGCCACCGGCATCCGCCAGAGCGCGCAGGGCTCCGCCGGGAGTCACAGCGACAACAGCGACAGGAACGGAGCCAGCCCCGCGCCCCGCGCCCCGCGCCCCGCGCCCCGCGCCCCGCGCCCCGCGCCCCGCGCCCCGCGCCCCGCGCCCCGCCGGGCCCTTCCTCGGCCGCCTCCCGCCAGCGCCCTGCCGTCGCCTTTGAGACGGAGCCTGAGTCCTCGGGGCCGCGACAAAGGCCTCGGCCGCCCGGCGTCCGTCTGTCTGGCCCGCGCTGTTGCCCTTGTTGTTGTTGCTGCTGTTGTTACTGTTACTGTCTGTCTCCACCTCTCTCTCCCCCGTCCTTCTCAATGTCCGTCTCTGTCCTACATGAGCCAGTAAATAATACTAGACAGCCAGACAAACAAAGGCTGGCGGGAGAGCTGGCTTGCATCTGCGCTGCCTTCCGCGTGTGTGGCCCGGGTTCGAGCCCAGCCTCCAGCTCACTGAAGGAGATCTTGGTACTGGGACGCCTCTCTCCTCCTCCTCCTCCCTCCTTCTCCTCCTCCTTCTTCTCCTTCTTCTCCTTCTCCTCCTCCTTCTCTTTCTCCTCCTCCGTCTCCTCCTTCTCCATCTTCTTCTCCTCCTCCTCCTCCTCCTCCTCCTCCTCTTCCTCCTCCTTCTCCTCCTCCTCCTCCTCCTTCTCCTCCTCCTCCTCCTCCTTCTCTTCCTCCTCCTTCTCCTTCTCTTTCTCCTCCTCCTTCTTCTTCTCCTCCTTCCTCTTCTGCTCCTCCTTCTCCTCCTCCTTCTCCTTCTCCTTCTCTTCCCTCCTCTTCTTCTTCTCCATCTTCTCCTTCCCTTTCTCCTTCTTCTCCTTCTCCTCCTCCTTCTCTTTCTCCTCCTCCTTCTCCTTCTCTTCCCTCCTCTCCTCCTCCTTCTCCTCCTCCTCCTCCTTCTCCTCCTTCTCTTCCTCCTCCTTCTCCTTCTCTTTCTCCTCCTCCTTCTTCTTCTCCTCCTTCCTCTTCTGCTCCTTCTTCTCCATCTCCTTCTCCTTCTCTTTCTCCTTCTCCTCCTCTTCCTCCTCCTTCTCCTCCTTCTCTTCCTCCTCCTTCTCCTCCTCCTCCTCCTTCTCCTCCTTCTCTTCCTCCTCCTTCTCCTCCTTCTCTTTCTCCTCCTCCTTCTTCTTCTCCTCCTTCCTCTTCTGCTCCTTCTTCTCCATCTCCTTCTCCTTCTCTTTCTCCTTCTCCTCCTCCTTCTCCTCCTCCTTCTCCTCCTCCTTCTCTTCCCTCCTCTTCTTCTTCTCCATCTTCTCCTTCTCTTTCTCCTTCTCTTCCTCCTTCTCTTTCTCCTCCTCCTTCTCCTCCTCCTTCTCCTTCTCTTCCCTCCTCTCCTTCTCCTTCTCCTCCTCTTCCTCCTCCTTCTCTTCCTCCTCCTTCTCCTCCTTCTCTTTCTCCTCCTCCTTCTTCTCCTTCTCCTCCTCCTTCTCTTTCTCCTCCTCCATCTCCTCCTTCTCCATCTTCTTCTCCTCCTCCTCCTTCTCCTTCTCCATCTTCTTCTCCTTCTCTTTCTACTTCTCCTCCTCCTTCTCCTCCTCCTTCCTCTTCTGCTCCTTCTTCTCCATCTCCTTCTCCTTCTTCTCCTCCTTCTCCTCCTCCTTCTCCTTCTCCTTCTCTTCCCTCCTCTTCTTCTTCTCCATCTTCTTCTCCTTCTCTTTCTCCTTCTTCTCCTTCTCCTCCTCTTCCTCCTCCTCTTCTTCCTCCTCCTCCTTCCTCGCCTCCTCTTCTCCTTCATCTTCTCCATCTTCTTCTCCTTCTCTTTCTCCTCCTCCTCCTTCCTCTTCTCCTTTTCTTCCTCCTTCTCCAGCTTCTTCTCCTTCTTCTTCTCTTCCTCCTCCTCCTCTCTCTCTTCCTCTCTCTCTCTCTCTAAACAAAAACCAGAAACCAAAGGGAACCTAGTTTCTTCCATGCTCCTGTATTCTTATTAAAAATAATAATAATAATAATAATAATAATAATAATAATAATACGGAAACATGGGTTTGAGTCTGTTGAAGGGCAGCTCCTGGCTACGTGGATGCCCTCAGAGAAGGCTGTGCTTCCTCTTTCAGTCACTGACCTGCGTCTCTACTGTGATGTCTGTCCCCCTCACCCCTGTGCATGTCAGCAGCACTATCACCGTGGCCTGGCCGTCTGTCTGTCTGCCGTGCCGGGGCTACGTCTGCTCTGGAGTGTCCTCGGCAAGGGCAGGGCTTGCTTCACCCCCTGACGGACTGGCCGAGGGCCGACCTCACGCAGGCCGTCGGAGGCTGTGTGGACGGAGACGCCGGGTCAGTGACCCGCTTGCCTGGTGCCCGGGGGTCGGGAATGGCACGTCAGGAGGGTCTGGGTCTCTCTGAGCCCTTCTCAAGCTCCCTCGCCACCAGGGGCTGTGGACGGACGTGCTGTGTCGGTTACCGCCTCCAGGCTTTTCCGACTCTGACTTGGAGTAAAATGCTGGCAAGCAGGGAAGCAGTTACAGAAGCCAGACCTCCCACCTTCTGCTCCCACAGTGACCCTGGGTCCATACTCCCAGAGGGACAGAGAATAGGAAAGCAATCAGGGGAGGGGATGGGGTATAGAGTTCTGGTGGTGGGAATTGTGTGGACTTGTACCCTTCCTATCCTGTAGTCTTGTCAGTGTTTCCTTTTTATAAATAAATAAATAATAAAAAATGTTGGCGAGTAAGTAAGGATTGGGAGGAGGAGGAGGAGAGTCCTGTTTGCCTAATTCTGGCGGGAAGGCCAGGAAGGGTCCGCAGGGGGCTGGTGTCTTACAGGCAGCTGCATTTGCTGCCACAAGAGGGGAGAGGCGTCAGGGTTCCGGCACATTTATTAAACGCTGGAGGCAGTAAAGCCAGCCATGATTAGAAATAAATGCCAGGCTAACGTCCACGGACAGCAGTGCACCTGCAGTAATAAACTCAGGCAGCCAGCACACGAATGAACTCTCACTATCGGAGCAGTGGCCACAAGCTAAAAATACATCCTAGGTCTCCAGCTGGAGGGGCAGCGTGACGCGTCTCAGGGGGAAAATTCCGACGCACGTCTGCCACATAAATAAAGCTACGTGGAAGGGCCTGCTTAGTAATCCGAACAGACTTCACAATCTTTAGGTGGATTTTTGGAGAGAATTATCAAACTTTCTTTCTGTGTAGTCGTAGCTGCAATTCTCTGTCCACAAGAGCTTTCCCTCACTCATCGTTCCATGTGTGCAAGCAAGCTCCTGGTCACCTGCGCCATGAAAGATAGCTGTGGACAATGTACTCATCCCTGAGCTTTCTGTCAGGCATCTGCTGCTGAGCTTGGGACTGGATTTCCCGTGGGCCCATTTGCAGTGCTGATTGCTGCTTGAGAATGTCTCACTCAAAGTTGAATGTATCAGAGGGAAATCTCGTCTGACAGAGCGTGTGCCTGGCCCCGTGTGCTGGCCAACTCCAGCACCCCATGGGAGGCATCCCAGCGACAGGGGCAGCTCTGATGCCGTGGCTCTCCCGTCACCTCCTCCCCCACTCCATCTGAATGAAGAAGGAGCCTGAGGTGGTAAAAGTGTACATGTCTGAGGCCCTGGTTCCAGAAAAAAAAGGGGGGGGGCTAGTTTTAAGAAGACAGTAATTCACAAATCCTCTGTAATACAGACATGACACCCTCCTCCACTTTCCAAACCACTTTCAGGTACATAGTCTATTTATTGTCTTTCTAACAAGTAATCTGAATTGGTAACAAGGTCATCAATCTCTCTGCAGTTTCACTGGCAGTAAAGCCTAGCAGGTGTGGGTCCCTCCAGCAGTTGGGCCCGACATGAATCACTTCGCTGTTCCTGGTCAAGAGAGTTGGTGTGGACACGTCAGGCCCCTTAGAGCTGTTTCTGCACATCTATTCTAAAGGACAGGGATTTTACCTTGCTTATCCTCCCCAGCTGTCTTCCTTAAATAGGTTTTTAAGGTCAACTGACTGAAATCAGCAATGACGAATAGGAATAAATAGGAACTAGATAAAGAAAAACTAAAAATAAAGTTAACAAAGGGATCCAGTGAAGTAATTTAGGAGCACATCTCGGACACTGGAGGTGTGATATGTAGGTAAGGAAGCCTTGCTTCCAGTGACACAGAGCTCTTTCAAAGGGAAACATCAGTCTGCTAATGGCTCCAGGCAAACTGAGCTGTACGCAATGCTGAGAAATTCATCCCCAAACATCAAAACTTAGGACAGCACAAAATTCCCGTCTTGATTAGGATGGAAGGTGTTTGCTCTCTTTGAAAGAAAATTCAATTTTCCCCAAAGCTGAATTCCATTCTAGGCATTTTCCACTAAAGGGACACTATGCGTGTCAAGTTAAAGCTGACTTAATTCTGATTTTCTTTCTTTCTTTTTTTTTAAGGCTGTCATGTCTGAGACACTGAAGATCTCAGTTTCTTTTTCTTTTTGAGAGACGCAGACACACACACACAAAACACCAGAGCACTTCTCAGCTCTGGCTTATGGTGGTGCTGGGGAATTGAACCTGGGACTTAGGCATGAGAGTCTGTTTGCATAAATATTATACTATCTACCCTGCCCTGATTTTCTTAAAACAATTCAAATCCATGTTTTATTTTTCTGTTGGTATCTGTTAATTTCAGATTCAGTTTGTTGATTGATAGGATTGTTGTGGGCCTGAGGGTGCATTTCTTTAAGATAGGCACCTTCTTTCCTTCCTTCTTTCCTTCCTTCCTTCTTTCCTTCCTTCCTTCCTTCCTTCCTTCCTTCCTTCCTTCCTTCTTTCCTTCCTTCCTTTCTTTCTTTTAACTGTAGCATGAGGATCTGTAGCAAGCACATTACCATTCAGTGACCTTCCATGGGCCAATTTTCTGATTTTTCATTTTTGGACAGAGAGGGAAGAACAGGGAGAGGAAGAGTCACCACAGCCACTCCGCCACTCACCCTGCCGCCTTGCCTCCCAGGGCAGTTCCCTGTGTGCGGGGCCTTGAGCTCCATGAGGTGAGCTTCCTGCCAGATAGCTGCCTGCCTGCCCATTTTCTGACTGGTGTGCTTTGGTTTGGAAGAGGTGTATCGGTGTATAGTACCCCTTACCTTTTTGAAATCTTATTAAAAAGTTAAACAGGCATCTTGGAATTTTCATGTTTCTCTTACACTTGTAACATCCCACCCACCCACTCACCAGAGAAACACAAATATATATCAAAGAAAACTTTGTATTCCAATCTGCCGACTCACGACTCACGCTAATTTAGGTCATTTCTCTCTTTGGTTCTCTCTTTTCTTTTTTTTCATTTTCTGAGCTACCAAGTTTCAACTTTTCTGCCAACTCAGTCTTTTCTTAATGAAAGTAAATAACAACAGGTATAATAAGTGATAAAACAGCTAACCAAATATCACTGTTACATAATGTGATAACATCCCACTTATGCTACTTAACAAAATAATGGCATTTGAAGTTACTTATAAGGTCAGCAGAAACCAATACTCAGATAGAACCATCCATTTTAAAAGAGGCAGAGCAGAGAGAGAAAAATACCTTTAGTATCTTGCTCAGGTTCGCTTTCTCCTATTAGTAGAAAAAAGACAAAACAAACAAACAGACACAATAAACACAAACAAAAACAGGATGTCATGAAATGGGAAATCTTTGAAAATGGAAAAAGTTTTGCAACAAGATTAATTAGAATCTGTGTGTTTCTTATTTCAATAAGGAAAAAATGCAACCAAGGGAAACGACTGACCTTTTATAAACAAATCATTAAATGACAAGAAGTTCCTAGTCACCCCTTTCACTCAGAGAGTACTAGGGAACTAGAACACAGCATATCCTCGGACCCAGCTCACTCACACATGTTAATTTCAGGGTTGAAAAGGACCCTTTTACTGGAGGCACAGGGAGGGGTCTACTATTCTGACCCAGGATGTTCCCCTTGTAGCTGGACTCCTCCTCTTACCAGGCCCAGCTGTGGGGTCAGGGCTGCTGAGCCTGGGCTCTCAACTGTCATTTCTATGGCAATAGAGGCTGTTGTGGTCAACAGAGGATTATGGGGTTTCTGCAGAACAGAGCCAACCAGCAGCAGGGATCCTTCTCGGGAGCAGCACCTGGCCTCCGCTCAGAGCGCAGAGATCAGTATCCTCCAGAACTAGCCAGGGAGCAAGGCACAAAGCAATAAAAGCCAGACTTGGGCATCAAGAAGTAAGAAGCCATCATTGTCAAAGTCTTAGAAAAGTGACAGCAACCAAATGAGCTCATTCAAGGTGTCGGGTCTACAGCCCTATCAGATTCCACCTGGAGTTCTAGTTTTTCTCTCTGGAGTGATTCTTTGCATTAATTCAGATATTTTGTTTGACTTAGTTCAACACGCGAGCTAGTTTCAGGATTTACTTATGGTCTAACATAGGAATGCTACTGCAGATGACTCCTAATAGCAATGCCCTTGAGAAGGTGGTGTTTTCACACATACTGTACCTTCTCTCTCAGCCCTTACCACCCTGTGATTGCACAGAATCCATGTCACTAGTTTGCTTTGCAGCCTGAGAGGCCGAGACTCACACTGCCTTGAGGAGCAGAGTCAGAACTGCTCACTTCTGCTACAATCTAGAATCACACAGAGATGCCTAAATACCTCCATTTTCACACAGATGCCCAGTCCTCTTCAATTTAAGAGCATCTAGAGTTTCTGATAACAACTTTACTCCATCTGAACTTACCACTAAGTCAGTGGCACGTGTCTTGTTTTATGAATCTCCAGCTCAATGGCTCCTGACAGTTCCCAAGATGAATATTTCATTGTTAAAAAGGGATTTAGAGGTTTCTTGTTAAACACACCTCTAAACAAAGGAGTAAGTTTCAAAACATCCTTAATAGTAAAACCGAGGTGTTGGATGAATCACTTTTCCAATAGGGAAATTGGTCTCATCAGTTGAAGACAACAGAAAGTCCCTTTTCGTAGGATCAGAAGAAATAAAGGTTCTTAGTTTTGCTATGTTAACCCAGAAAAAAATGCACTTTGAGTCACTTTGAGCTGTGCATGTCTTTTAAATATCTTAACACAATTGTGCTTCTTTGCAAGCTTGAAAAAAATCATTTTTTTTTCACCAGCCAAGTAGCTATGGAGATGAGTCATGGGCTTCTAGTGAAATATTACATTTTATTCCTCAAAAATACTTGATCTCCAAAATTTTATCCCACTAAAATGGATGTCTCAGCCAGCACTGAGAATCTTATTCATTGATCATTGCCTTTGTAGGGTTCTGGAGCAAGTAAAGGAAATTCTGAGTCTTCTCTTAATTTTTCACCATTGATTAATTATCCATAGAACTAGGTCTCAAAGAATACATTGAAGACAATACTAACACTTTCCTTCCTGTTTTATTGCTTTTACATTGTTGCTACTGTTGTTACTATTGTTCATTTTGCTTGATTTGTGTGAATGAAATTTGTGCTAAATTTTTGAAAGACTAAGCAGATTTCTACTGAGAACTAACTCAAGAGCTGTAAGAATGCCTGAAATTTACCACTTTCCAGTAAGGAGGTGGAGTTGTCCTCTAAAGATGGCATTTTCATGCGGGAGCTACTATCAATGTGCCAGTATGCCGGGCTAGCTTTGCGGCGGGAGACAGATGACCAGGGACACACAGCTGAGTGGAGAAGCAGTATTTCTTTATTCACGAGCGAATGGTTCAAGAAACTAATCCAATCTAATCACCACACAATTTTTTCCTGCCATTCTCTCCTCCGGCAGCAGCATCAGGAATCCAGGAAGTATGTAGGATGGGGGTGGGGAGAAGGGAGAAACACGAAAAGCCAAAGACTAAACCACAATCTCCTGGAGGCAGGGGGAGTGAGACCAAACCAATGTAACAGAATGATCATGTAAATAGACCACAGTGTCAAGCAATATAATAGAAGGGATCCCAGAAACAGAACTAGAAGCATAGCAACAAGCTACCAAGTCTCTGTGCAAGTGCTAACATAGCCCTGTGAATTTGTATCTACACGTGCTCTGTACTGATGAATCCGCCGTGCTCTGCATTGCTGTATCTGCAGTGCCCTGTATTGCTGTATCTTCAGTGCCCTGTACTGCAGTGATCTGCATTGCTGTATCTGCAGTGCCCTGTATTGCTGTATCTGCAGTGCCCTGTATTGCTGTATCTGCAGTGCCCTGTATTGCTGTATCTGCAGTGCCCTGTATTGCTGTATCTGCAGTGCCCTGTATAGCTGTATCTGCAGTGCTCTGTATAGCTGTATCTGCAGTGCCCTGTATTGATGAATCTGCAGTGCCCTGTATTGCTGTATCTGCAGTGCCCTGTATTACTGTATCTGCAGTGCCCTGTATCGATGAATCTGCAGTGCCCTGTATAGCTGTATCTGCAGTGCCCTGTATAGCTGTATCTGCAGTGCCCTGTACTGCTGTATCTGCAGTGCCCTGTATTGCTGTATCTGCAGTGCCCTGTATTGCTGTATCTGCAGTGCCCTGTATTGCTGTATCTGCAGTGCCCTGTATTGATGAATCTGCAGTGCCTTGTATTGCTGTATCTGCAGTGCCCTGTATTACTGTATCTGCAGTGCCCTGTATCGATGAATCTGCAGTGCCCTGTATAGCTTGTATCTGCAGTGCCCTGTATAGCTGTATCTGCAGTGCCCTGTACTGCTGTATCTGCAGTGCCCTGTATAGCTGTATCTGCAGTGCCCTGTATAGCTGTATCTGAAGTGCCCTGTACTGCTGTATCTGCATGTTGTTGTGCGCGGGCCACGGAGAAGAGAGAGAGGGGGTCCGGAGCAAAGAGGAAACACAAATCTTTATTTGTGCTGGCACCTCAGAGTTGGGTGCTAAAGAGGCAGGTTGGGCCATGTGGAGGTAGCGAAAATGGCCGCCTCACACAGTAACCTTTCCTGTGTCTGAACACCAGAGTGATGCGCTGGCAAGAGAACGAGGTGCGGAAGAAGGGCTTTTATAGGAGTAGCTTTCATGAGAATAGGAAGGGGGAGGAGTACCACAGCACTCCAGGATAGAATAATAACTCTCGTGAGAATGGGAGGGGGGAGGAGTGACCAAAGCACTCCAAATATCACGGGGATATAGACAATGCCCTGAGGGCATAACATGGTGGAACAGGCACTCCGAGAATGTCCCAACTCTCCTGGGAACTAGCAGTAGCCAGAGGGGACAACGTGGCAGATGTGACTGCATCGCCACAATTTCCCAGCATCTGCAGTGCTCTGTATTGCTGTATCTGCAGTGCCCTGTACTGCTGTATCTGCAGTGCCCTGTACTGCTGTATCTGCAGTGCCCTGTACTGCTGTATCTTCAATGCCCTGTATTGCTATATCTGCAGTGCCCTGTACTGCTGTATCTGCAGTGCCTTGTATTGCTGTATCTGCAGTGCTCTGTACTGTTGTATCTGCAGTGCCCTGTATTGATATATCTGAAATGCTCTGTATTGCTGTATCTGCAATGCTCTATATTGTTGTATCTGCAGTGCTCTGTATTGATTAATCAATCCACAATGCCCTGTATTGCTTTATCTGCAGTGCCCTGTATTGATGAATCCACAGTGCCCTGTATTGCTGTATCTGCAGTGCCCTGTATTGCTGTGTCTGCAGTGCTCTGTACTGATGTATCTGCAGTGCCCTGTATTGCTGTATCTGCAGTGCCCTGTACTGCTGTATCTGCAGTGCTCTGTATTGATGTATCTGCAGTGCCCTGTATTGCTGTATCTGCAGTGCTCTGTATTGATGAATCTGCAATGCCCTGTATTGCTGTATCTGCAGTGTCCTGCATTGCTGTATTTTCAGTGCTTGTCCTGCTGTATCTGCAGTGCTCTGTACTTCTGTATCTTCAGTGCCCTGTATTGCTGTATCTGCAGCGCCCTGTATTGCTGTATCTGCAGCGCTCTGCATTGCTGTATCTGCAGTGCTCTGTATAGCTGTATCTGCAGTGCTCTTCATTGCTATATCTGCAGTGCCCTGTATTGCTGTATCTGCAGTGCTCTGTTGCTGGGAAATTGTGCCAATGCAGTCACATCTGCCATGTTGTCCCCTCAGGCTACTGCTAGTTCCCGCGAGAGTTGGGACATTCTCAGAGTGCCTGTTCAGCCATGTTGTGCCCTCAGGGCATTGTCTATATCCCCACGATATTTGGAGTCACTCCTCCCCCCTCCCATTCTCACAAGAGTTATTATCCTATCCTGGAGTGCTATGGTACTCCTCCCCCTTCCCATTCTCGTGAGAGCTATTCCTATAAAAGCCCTTCTTCTTCCGCACCTCGCTCTCTTGCCAGCGCTTCACTCAGGTGTTCAGATGCAGGAAAGGTTACTTAGTGAGGCTGCCATTTTCGCTACCCCCACGTGGCCCAACCTGCCTCTCTAGCACCCAACTCTGAGGTGCCAGCGCAAATAAAGATTTGTGTTTTCTCTTCACGCCAGAACCCTCTCTCTCTTCTCTGTGGCCCAAACACAACAACATCTGGTGCCCGACATGTCCCGCACTCACGCCCGGCCTGAGGTCCAGAAAAGCCGCCCAGACACAGGTAAGAGGCAGCCGCCTGACTCTGTGGCCCTGTGTTTCCCTTCACCATGGGATTTTTTTCATTTTATGAGGAGGTGTCCCAGACATTATTTCCTTCTCTCCCGGGACAGGTTCTCGCTCTCAGAGACACTTTAATTTTCACTATACCATGGGTTCTCATAGCTATAATTGCACTTACAAGATATGTACTACGTGGTCTGCCATGAGGATAAGCGACCTTGAGGCTGAGATACCAGAGTTAAAGCACATGTGCTTAAGACTTAGACGCCCTAGGCGATCAGTGGCTAGACCCAAAAATTCCATTCCCACAGACAAGTACACGTGTTCAGAAGCTCCTCCTCTGACCCCGCCCCCTGCCGCCCAGGTTCAGCTTCTCCTGAGGCTTCTGCTTCTCTTGAGGCTTCCGCTTCTCTGGTCCCACCCCCTGCTTCCTCTGAGGCTTCCAGTTCTCTGACCCCGCCCCCTGCTGATACGTCATCATTAAGAGACCTTGTGACTAAGATAGAAGAGTTAAAGAATATTTTTTGAGCATTTAAGGACTTTAAACCATGTGCAGTCCACCCCAAGAGCTCCATCCCTGTAGATAAGTGTTCAGTTTCCCCTGCCACTACAGCACCTTCCACTTCCGTAGATTTCTCCCCAGTGTCATTGAACCAAATCCACACCTTCCAGGTAAATGTGGCCCCAACTAGACAAAATCCTCAGGTGTGGCATCCATACTCCTCCCAAGACCTCCGGGAACTCAGACAAGCCGTGAAGGAGGACAGAATTCATGCTCCATGGACCAAGTCCCTTTTAAGGAGTTTTTACCAACACCTTAACAACCCCCAGGATTGGAAAGACCTGGCTTGTGCTGCACTCCTAGACCCCCTCTACCTACAAAAGAAGGCATGCTTCCATGATGAATGCTCTAGACAATCGCAGGAAAATAGTAATAAACAGGTAGAATGGAATTTTGATGCTTTATTTGGAGCAGGAGCTTTTGAATCTAGAACTCAGCAGGCAGAAGCTAAGTTTCCAACTGGTTATTTTGAACAGGTGCGCATCTGCACAACACAAGCATGGGAAAGGGTGACCCCAACCAATGTAGATTCCTCAGTCCCTATTAATTCTCTTCCCCAAAACACTGATGAAACCTTAGCAAATTTCATCTCAAGGGTGAGGCAAACCTTAGAGAGAAAGGTTTATAATCCTGAAATCCTCCCTTTCCTCCTGCGTTCTATTGTCTGGGATGGCATGATACCACAATTCCATCAGGCATTCCTTAATCTTAAACACCTACACCCAGATAATTGGATTTTAGCGACACAGGAACTTATATCAGGCAATTATGGGGCACCTGCTATGACACAGGTTTATGCAGTTACCCCATGTAATCAAAACAGGGCCTGCTTTCAGTGCGGTCACCAAGGGCATTGGCGTAACCAATGTCCAGATAAGCTGTGACCACGCCTCCAGTTAGAGCTACCACGCCTCCAGTCAGGGCAACCCTGCCTCCAGTTAGGGCAACCCAGCCTTCAGTCAGGGAGACAGAAGCCATGTACAGTCTGTCCAAGATGTCGTAAAGGGTTTCTCTGGAAGAGAGATTGTTGGTCCAAATATCATAAAGATGGCATGCCCCTGAATGGTACAAATTTGGGGCCTGAGATTTTGTGGACCACCCCTGTTTTAGAACGCAGTCACCCTACTATGACGGTAAAGATTGACAATATTCCTTTTAAATTTTGATTGACACGGGGGCAGAAAAGACGATTTTAAGGCAAGCATAGGTTCCCCAAAATTGGGAACTCCTTCCGGGACCTCGTATACATGGTGTTGGAGGGGTGACCCAATCCTTTCTCACACGAGATTCGCTCATGTGGGAAGACCTGGAAGGTTCTACTGGACACTTCCACCCATTGGTAGCTGATATTAGCACCAACCTATTGGTCAGGGATCTTCTAGAATGTCTTGATGTTAGCATATCCACAGATGACTCTGCAGAGTGTAACACCCGCTCCCGTGAGACCAGATCTAATCAGCACCCCCAATACTAAATGCCACTGTTCGTAGCCAAACACCCCACTTAAGCTGGCTTTCTAATGAGCCTGTCTGGGTGGAACAGTAGCCTTTACCTAGGGATAAACTAGAAATTTTAAAAGAGCTCGTCCGAGAGCAGTTGTCCTTGGGACACATTCGTCATTCTCGAAGCCCATGGAATACTCCTATCTTTGTGATTAAAAAGCACTCAGGAAAATGGCGCCTCCTCCAAGATCTCCGTGCGGTTAATAAAACCATGCAGGTCTGGGGATCCCCCCAAAGGGGTTTGCCTCTTGCTCCTGCAATTCCCACAGGAATTCCAATCATAGCTATTGATATACAAGATTGTTTTTTCTCTATTCCCTTGCATCCGCAAGATTGTAAATGGTTTGTCTTCTCTGTTGCTTCTATTAATAACACCAGCCCTGCTGACAGATTTGAATGGGTGGTGCTGCCCCAGGGTATGGCCAATAGTCCTACAATTTGTCAAGAGGCTGTTAAATCTGCCCTTTTCCCATATATCCATAAGGGCCTTAATGCTTTTCATTACATGGATGATGTATTCATATGGGGAAAATCAGATACAGATCTCTATGCCTTATGTGATTTTCTCATTCCTGCATTAAAGAAAAGCGGCCTTAATGTGGCTCCTGAGAAGATACAGCTAATTCCTCCAATATCTTTTTTAGGTTCAGAGATTTCTTTAACGCAAATTCGTCCCTTAAAACCTAATGTCACCTTTCCTTCTAACCTTACTCTTGCTTCTTTACAAAGTTTTCTAGGAAAATTAAATTGGCTTAGGCAGTATCTCTATCTGCCTACAAGTTGCCTCCAACCACTGTTTGACCTATTGAAAGGAAACAAACAGCCCTCCTCAAAATGTAAGTTAACTCCCGGGGCCTCCTAGGCACTGGAAAGGGTTAACCAGGCTCTCCAGCACATGCACCTTGTTCGATTCTCCCCCTCCTCCCCGGTAAACCTTCTAATCTTCAACTCCACCCCCACAGTAGTAGGGACATTGTGGCAAGACCATGGGCTTCTCGAGTGGCTTCACACGCCAGTAGGAGGAGCTCCAAGACTCCTCACTGAGATAGACGCGTTAGCATTCATGGTTCGCCAAGGGAGAAATAGGTCTGTGCAGGTCTTAGGGAAAGGACCGGATTTAATTATTCTTCCCCTTTCTCTCACAGATACAGAGTGGCTCATACACCATCATTCCTGCTTTGCCATAAGCTTTGTGGGGTTTCCAGGACAAATAGATAACCATTTTCCTTCTAATAAATTGATAGCTTCTTTACCTCTTTTGCCTCTACTAGCACCTAAACTTTTCTCTCGAGATACAATTCCTTCTGCTCCTACAGTCTTCACTGATGGAAAAAAGGGAGCTGCTGCCCTCATATATTACCCAGACAAACAATCTCCGAAACCTCTCTTTACTGAGCTTCCTGAGAATTCCCCTCAGTACAAAGAACTTTATGCTGTTTTCCTTGCATTAAAAGCTGTACCAGAATCCTTCAACCTTTTTTCTGACAGTGTGTATACTGTTAACTTACTTCCATGGCTTGCTTGTTCTTATGTGAAAATTGATGACAACCCACTTTCCCCTCTCTTGATTCAAATCGCCTCTATGCTCTCCTCTAGAACCCAACCACTATATATTCAGCACCTTCATTCCCACAGCCCTCTTCCTGGTTCCCTGTCCGAAGGAAATGCTGCAGCTGACCGCCTTGCCACCACAGGAGCTCTCCTAGTCTCTGTCTCTGATCCTGCTGATTTCCATTCTCTAACCGATTTTAATCTTAAAGGCCTTTGAACTCGATTTCCTGATGTTCCTTTACCACAGTTAAAACATATCCTCGCTATATGCTCTTCCTGTGCAAGTCTCATAAAAACACCTGCTATTCAGACTCTTGGTGTTAACTCCCGAGGCTTAAAAGCTAATGCTATTTGGCAAATTGATGTCACCCACATACCAAACTTTGGCAAACAAAAATATATGTTTGTCTCAATTGATACCTTTTCTAAATTTATGTGGGCAACAGCTCAGACAGGAGAAAGTTCTAAAAAGCTTATAAGCCATATGCTCTCCTGTTTTGCTGTGATGGGCTTAACTCTTCAACTGAAAACTGACAATGGCACTGCATTTACCAGCAAACAATTTAAAGATTTTTGTTCCCTCTGGAACATTACTCATACCACAGGCATTCCCTATAATCCTCAGGGACAAGGCATTGTCGAGAGAGCCCATCAAACCCTTAAGGCTCAATTAAATAAAGATAAAGGAGGAATGTACCCCCCCCAATATCCAGCTAGCAAAAGCCTTAACTACATTAAATCTCTTTAATATTTACAATAACTCGGACTTACCTCCTATTATTCTTCACTGGCAAACACCATCTACTCTCCCATCTATTAAGGTCAAATGGAAAGACGCACTTGATAAAATTTGGAAAGGGCCTGACCCTCTATTGACCATGGGAAGAGGTTTTGCATGCATTTTCCCACATAATTACTCTAAACCTGTCTGGGTTCCTCCCTGCCATGTCCGACAATACCCTCATGATGGCACTCTTATCCCTGAAGAACAAGAAATACAAGAGGACTAGACGCAGGATACATCCCAGGATCCATAATATGACATGGCAGAACCTACAAAAGTTGGCTCACAGAGCCCTCTTTCCTACCCCTTCCCGGAATGTCTTATGTTATGACTGGCCAGTTGTGTTTTGTGAGTGAGTGTGTTGAATGACCAAAAATTTTTGTATGACCCATCTGCTCAGAGTACTCTAAATGTTAAAACCATTGTCACTAACATGCATTAACTCTCTAAGTAACCTGAGTCTGTTTATAGTCCAAAGTCAATTATAGTAAACCTCTAACTTGTTACAAGTTTTATTTTTTTTTCACAAGTAAGTGATTACAGCTATCAAGCCTTCATATGAGGAATCAACTCTTCATATGGTAAGGTATTAAACTGTAAGAAGTTCCTTCATATCCAACCTATGTGAATTAACAACATTCACATATTCTTGTACACTTAACTGGTGTATCTCGTCTTGCCACCATAGGCCTGCCTTTGTCAGTCAACAATTTAAAGATGTTTCCCTTTATAACATCACCCATGCCACGGACATCCTTTACTACCCCCAAAGACAAATGGCTGTTCCCCTGGACATCACATCCACTGACTGCTTCCCTTAGACTTAAGATATGTTCCCACCTCTTCATACCAATGGATACATTCCCCCTTCCTTACCTGTCTACCCTTAGTTGTGGGACCCTAGCTTGTTTTACTTCTTCTGCTCACAATAGGTCCTATAATTCTTTTTTTCAACATTTTAATTTATTTATTAATGAGAAAGAGAGGAGGAAAGAGAAAGAACCAGATATCTTTCTGGTACATGTGCTGCCAGGGATCGAACTTGGGACCTCACGCTTGATAGTCTAACACCGTATCCACTGCAACACCTCCCAGACCATGGTCCTATAAATCTTAACAAGCTCATGGCCTTTTTGCAGCAACAGATTGATGCCATAAAGATGCAACCTATACAAACTCACTATCATAGGCTGGACATGGCAGAATATTGAGTTGCTGTGGAGGATTTGCCCCCCTCCATCAGAACGTCCACCATATAGAGGGCTGGCTAGCCAATGACGGGTAAGAGGAAACTAGCGCTATCCAGTCAACCTAAGACAGGGCACCTGGTACTACTGGGCAAAAATGACCAGGTGTTCCAATTACGGGTAAGATGGAAGGCTGATCCCCAACCTAAGACAGGCACAGTCCACCCTGCCACAAAACAAAGTCCGCCAAACATCAAAACATGATATAACAAAGGGGGACATGTGGGGAGCCACATGTGCCCTCAAGGTTGCTATTGGCATGGCCATAGAGTTTATGTTAAAAAGATAGTTCCTGGGAATCAGGCGGTAGCACAACGGGTTTAGTGCAGGTGGCACTAAGTGCAAGAACTGGCTCGAGGATCCCAGTTTGAGCCCCCGGCTCCTCACCTGCAGGGGAATCACTTCACGGGTGGTGAAGCAGGTCTACAGGTGTCTTTCTCTCCTCCTGTCTTCCCCTCCTCTCTCCATTTCTCTCTGTTCTATCCAACAACCACAATATCAGAAATAACAACAATATAATTACAACAATAAAACAACTAGGGCAACAAAAGGCAAGATACCAAAAAATTTAAAAAAAGGGATAAGATAGCTCCCGCTTCCCTACACTTTAGAGTCTTTGTTAAAAGATAAGTTCTTTTTCCCCATGAATATATAATAATAAATGAATAGGAAAGATACATCCCCCAATACTCAGTTGGCTAAGGCACCAAACCTCTTTTTCTATATAGCATACAAATCAGATGCCCTGCTAACCATGAGAAGCAGATTGTTTGTGTTTCTTCCACAGGAATCCTGGAAAAAACCATCTGGACCCCTGCACACCCTGACATCACCCACTAGATTGCACGACTACAGTGGCACCCCCCCCCCCCGAAACCCTAGATGTCACCTGATGCGATCTGAAGAGCCAGATTCACAGACTCCAAGGACAGAACTTTTTTACTGTCTGTCTGCCTTTCCTGCTTCTGCTTTGCCTGTCACATTTTGGAGGTTCCAGCTCAAAATCTACAGAAAAGTGGAATTCCAGAGGCTGACCTTCCTCATGCAGCATTTCATCCCCTGCCATTTCTCCCCCTAGTCACCTACTTTGGACTGAGACTTCTATCAGACTTGCTGATATACCCTTTGGACACTTTAGACAATTTTACTGCAGCTTCCTTCCCTTCACGTTGCTGGTTTTTCATAGACTGACCCTGAGTAGTTCATAGACTTTACACACTTTTGCCCTGGGCATTAGATAAAAGGAAAGGGAGAGATGCTGGGAAATTGTGCAGATGCAGTCACATCTGCCATGTTGTCCCTTCAGGCTACTGCTAGTTCCTGCGAGAGTTGGGACATTCTCGGCATGCCTGTTCAGCCATGTTGTGCCCTCAGGGCATTGTCTATATCCCCACGATATTTGGAGTCACTCCTCCCCCCTCCCATTCTCACGAGAGTTATTATCCTATCCTGGAGTGCTATGGTTACTCCTCCCCCTTCCCGTTCTCGTGAAAGCTACTCCTTTAAAAGCCCTTCTTCTTCTGCACCTCACTCTCTTGCCAGCGCTTCACTCCGATGTTCAGATGCAGGAAAGGTCACTGTGTGAGGCAGCCATTTTCGCTACCTCCACGTGACCCAACCTGCCTCTCTAGCACCCAACTCTGAGGTGCCAGCGCAAATAAATATTTGTGTTTCCTCTTCACTCCAGACCCCCCTCTCTCTCTTCTCCGCGGCCCGCAGACAACACTCTGTATTTCTGTATCTGCAGTGCTCTGTATTGATGAATCGGCAGTGCCCTGTATTGCTGTATCTGCAGTGTCCTGCATTGCTGTATTTGCAGTGCTTGTGCTGCTGTATCTGCAGTGCTCTGTACTTCTGTATCTTCAGTGCCCTGTATTGCTGTATCTGCAGTGCTCTGCATTGCTGTATCTGCTGTGCCCTGTATTGATATCTGTACAGTGCCCTGTACTGATGTATACCCACGTGCCCTGTATAGTACACACTGCTCACATAATTGCAGCTACTCTGCAGAAGAGGAAACTCTGCAATAACCAGTGAAGCCCCCTTAATTCTGAGCTCTCTCTTCAGTGTGTGAGACACTTCCTCATTCCAAGGATGAACTGCAGTCCTGTTTCTCCCATGTACCTTACTGGCCTAGTCTCCTGTTGGTACTTTATCTCCTGACTTGCTTGATGTTATTTGTCTGAATTTTATGTCTTTGCATCATGGTTGCCTCTCCCTGGTCAAATTTTCCATTGCTCTATTTCCGACAGAGCCATAGAGGGCAGAGATGGCCCTGTCACAAGGTATGAAGTTACCTGGTTGTGGCCTTCTCACGTACTGCTAGTCTGCACCTGGGCCATGCCCCTGGCAAAGCATTTGTCCTTGCTAGTGAGCTCCCCTTGGACTCTCATGCCCAGCTTCTGAACTGACTCCTTTACCACTTACCAGTTTTACATATTCAGCTCCGACATCCCCATCCCATCTAACTGCTTTGTGCCAAGGCATCTCCACTCACTGCTTTGTGTCATCATCTGTCTGGTCTTCCAAACTTTATAAATCTTTTGAAAGGAGAGGAAGCATGACATCAGGCTTACTGTGTGCTGTGTTTTTACCCCTAAAGTCCAGCACAGTCTTCTACAGAACATAAATCTTTTTTTAGAATACAGGAAAAATATAGATGACTATATTAGCACTGAATTTTCCTTCTCTGCTTTCTTGGAGTTGCTCAGTAGGACTTTTAGAACAGAGAATCAGGAACGCCTCTTATTTTTTTAATGTGATGGTAGAGATTGTGATACATGCATGTCATCACAAGCTGCCTTCATCCCTTGGCCCAACCTTTTGTTCCTATTTTTTCAATAAAGGGAGCAGGGAGAGTTTATAATACAGAGAGAAAGAGAACACAGGACTGTCCCATTACCAGAGGAGCAAGATTCTTTTACAGGAATAAGCAGAACTATAATCTAATAGTATCCACCTGTAGTAGTATGCCATAATTTTCTTGGATATTTAGGCTTATGGGCAATGCATATCATGATAGTTATCTATTATGAAAAATTCTGTTACAAAAAATACCATAGTTTGAAGAGCTATCTCAACTTACAGAACATGGAACTTTCATACAAGAGGTTTCTGGCTTAATCATTGGCATGTTTCCTCTCTCTCTCTTATAAAAATTTAAAATCATATTAATTCAATAAACTAAACCAAACACACATCGGTCTCCTTATAGTCACTACCTACAAGCACTATTTCTACATCTATCGCTGGGCATGAATGAAATGTAGTCTCTCGTTAGTTTCCTGGCTGTACGCTCCAGTTCAGTGTCCCTGCTACTCATTGTCAACGTTTTCTTTCTTAACTTGCAGTATGTGATATCTGCCAACATAAACACACTGTCTAAAAAACTTCAAAGAACAGCAAGACGCTTAAAAATACTCGACTCTTATGTATGTTAATCAGTGTAGGTTTTTATTTATTAATCACATATGTAGATTAATAGCTCCAGTGACAGTGATTACCTTATAGTCATTATTAGACTTCCACTTATTAAGATTTATCCCCTCCAGTCTTGAATTTGATTCGTATATGTGTGACTATGATTTCATTCTAAGGAAGATAAAAGAAATCTTTCCTACTCGACTCACTGGATTAGTTGGTCAGGAAGAACATTAGAGGAAATCATCACTGTACAGGAGGGAGGGAAAGCTACTAGGTTTCCCTGTTAGAAGCAGAAGGACTGTGTTTAGTCAGGCTGTACAGGGCGTATAAGACACCGTGGATGGAAAACCTCACAAGAATTGAAAGCAAAACTATGGGGTGCTTCCCATTTTATTTGTTTTCTCCTTTTTCCTTCTCCTCCTACTTTTTCTCCTCCTCCTCCTTATTCTCCTCCTCTACTTTCTCCTCATTGTCTTGCTCCTTCTTCTCCTCCTCTTCTTCCTCCTACTCCTCCTCCTTCTCCTGCTCTTCCTCCTTCTCCTCCTACTTCTCTTCCTCCCTCTCTTCCTCTTCTTTTTCCTTCTTCTCCTTCTTCTTTGCTTACTCATTTCCCTCCTCTTCCTTCTCTTTTCCTTCCTTTTCCTCCTTTTCTTTATCCTTCTCCTTCTATTTTTAATATAGTACTGGACTTTTCTGTTGTTGTTGTTGGAGAAGCAATACACTCTAATGCTTGCTTCTGAGGGTCATCATGAGGATATTTCATGTATTTCTTTTTTAATTTAATTTTTTATTTATAGAAGGAAACATTGGGGAGTCGGGCAGTAGCGCAGGGGGTTAAGCACACATGGAATGAAGTGCAAGGACCTGGTTTGAGACCCCGGCTCCCCATCTGCAAGGGAGTCAATTCACAGGCAGTGAAGCAGGTCTGCAGGTGTCTGTCTTTCTCTCCCCTTCTCTATCTTCCATTTCTCTCTGTCCTATCCAACAACGATGACATCAATAGCAACAATAATAATAACTACAACAGCAATAACAAACAAAAAGGGCAACAAAGGGAAAATAAATAAAAATTTTTATTGACTAAACCATAGAATAAGAGGGGTACAACTTCACACAATTCCCACCACCAAAACTCCATATAGCCTTCCCTCCCCTGACAGCTTTCCTATTCTTTATCCCTCTGGGAGTATGGACCCAAGGTCATTGTGGGTGCAGAAGGTGGAAGGTCTGGCTTCTGTAATTGCTTCCCTGCTGAACGTAGGCATTGACATGTCGATCCATACTCCCAGGCTGTCTCTCTCTTTCCCTAGTGGGGAAGGGCTGTGGGGAAGCAGGGCTCCAGGACACATTGGTGGGGTCATCTACCCAGGGAAGTCTGGTCGGCATCCTACTAGCATCTGGAACCTGGTGGCTGAAAAGAGTTAACATACAAAGCCAAACGAATTGTTGACCAATCATGAACCTAAAGTCTGGAATAGTACAGATGAAGATTTGGGATCTCCATTTTGTAGATAGCTACTAGGCATATTTTAGATAAACTCCAAAGGGCCCATAACTATATATATATTTTTTTCCCTGAGCCTGAAATCTGGTATGCAGGTGGATCCAAGTTATTGTCTGGGGAGATGATGTCATGGCTGGACAAAGGACCAGAAAGCTGGATCAGGGAAGAGAGTAGCTCCCAAATATGGGAAAGCTGTATGAATATTGTTGACTGTAAACCCCATAGATTTGATCTGGGGCCCATATTCAGCTTAGGAGCCTATGTGACCTCTGCATCCCTGTAGATCTGAGCTCACATTCTGTGGTCATGAGTAGGAACATTCCAAGCTGCCCCAATATCAGGACCCATCTTCCTCAGGTGTAGCATAGAGTATGTTGTCTATCCTCCCTTTGGAGGATGGAACACTCTCTAAGACTGTTGCTCCAAGTTGAGGGCAAGGTCCTATGGGGGCCCACAAAGGGGTCTATTGTGTTGTACCTGATGACGATGACCAGTAACAATGGAGAGAGGGATTTATTTGAGGTCTAGGCCCATCATGTCTGTTTGGGAATCTCAGGACTCTCCAAATAGGGCCCCAGCTGATGGGGTAGCGTGATAGTGACTAAAAAGTCATCATTAAAGTGTGCCATTGTCTTGGCCTTATTCAGCTTTTGCAGTCCTTGCTTTTCTAAGGTTATCTTTGGAGTGATTGAGGGAAGTGTAATAGGAAATAGGTGAGGAGGGTATCTAAGTCTAACATGCATGCTTTGTACTACTGCTCAGTAGTCATTCCTGGGCAATTTTTTCACTTATTTATTTTTACAATGAGAGAGTGGGAGGTATCAGAAGAAGAGAGAACCCACAACAAAGGGTCCATCCCCATTCATGGAGCTTCCTGGTGTCACCCTCAGTACTCCCATGGGATTCTGGGGCTATGGCCAAGCCTCCTAAGCATAAGACAAACACCCTGCTGGCTGAGCTGTGTCCCAGCTCAGTTTCCCTTCTTGTGGATGCCAGAGTGAAGAGAGCCAAGCAGAGTCAGCCTCGCCTTCTGGGACTGACGTCTCAGTGGGAGCAGGGCGCAGGCCTGGTCTGCTCTGGGACCTCCTCAGTGTGCTCATGGATTCATCATGAGAAATTAATATGGGCTGGGTGGTGGTGCACCTGGTAGAGCACACATGCTACAGTATATGCAATGACCTGGGTTCAAGCCCCTGGTCCCTACCTGCAGGGGAGAAGCTTCACGACTGGTGAAGCAAGGCTGCAGGTGTCTCTCTGTCTCTCTCTATCTCCCCCACCTCTCTCAATTTCTGGCTGTCTCTATCCAGGAAATAAAGATGTTAAATACATATATATATATATATATATATATATATATATATATATATATGCAAATAAAACAGAACGTGGGGGTGGAGCCCAGTGTGACCCAGCCAACTCCGCCTTAGTACACGGATTCTGGAGCAGCCTGAGAAGCAGTCAGATGCTGAAACCATGTAGGGAAAGGCTTTCAGATAGGTGTGAAAGGGCTCCTTTGACACGGAATTCCCGGGAACTTCCAGGTTAGCTAATCATATCCCAGTGATCAGGGCCAAGCCAGTGTGATGAATAAACCATACAGAGGCAAACAGTAGAAAGGTTGGAAATCGGGAGCTTGGCTACTGGCCTAGCAGCCCTGCTGCACAGACCAATCCTATCAGCTCAGGGTGTGCTCAGGGTGTGCGCTTCAGTTATTTTGTTTGTTAAATAACTTCAGATGGGCTGGGTAGTGGTGTACCTGAATGAACCCACACATCACTGTGTGAAAAGTTCCGGGTTCAAGCTCCCAGTCCCCACCTGCAGACTGGGAAGCTTCAAAATGGTGGAGCAGTGCTGCAGGTTTCTCTATCTATCATCTATCTATCTATCTATCTATCTATCTATCTATCTATCTCCACCTTTCAATTTTTCTTTGTCTTTATCATATATATACCTATTTGAAAGGTTATTAAAGATAGCATTAAATAACTTTAGAGTTGGTATTCTTGTGTTTCTAGGTAATTAGAAATCCTTACCTTAAATATTAATATGTTTAGCTTTTTGCAAGTAATACTATACACTGTTTTGTTTCTCATACATTCCACTGGATATAGTTAACATGGTAAATATATATTATCTATAGCATGAGAATTGCTAATCAAGATGATGATATTAACTCAAATATCAAAAAACATTCAGCCAGGACAAGTATATAGAACTAATAGAGAAGACAGAAATTACATTGTCATCTAGAATAACAAAGTCTGGAAAAAAAACAACTAGTATATCCACAGGCCCTTTGGAATATAACTAAAATATGCCCACTAGCTTCAAAACAGAGACCCCAGTGACCAGTCAACGTCCATTTTCAGTGGGGAAGCAATTACAGAAGCCAGACCTCCTACCTTCTGCAACCCACAATGACCCCGGGTCCATACTCCCAGAGGGATAAAGAATAGGAAAGCTATCAGGGGAGGGGAGGGGATATGGGGATGGGGTGACGGGAATTGTGTGGAGTTGTACCCCCCATCCTATAATTTTGTTAATGTCTCCTTTCTTAAATAAATTAATTAATTAAAAAAAAACAGAGACCCCAACTCTTCATCTGCACTACTACAGCCTTTAGGTCCATGTTTGGTCAAAAATTTGTTTGGCTTTGTAGGTTAACTCTCTTTTCAGCCACCAGGTTCCAGATGCCAGCATGATGCCGACCAGACTTCCCTGGACAGACAACCCCACCAATGTGTCCTGGAGCCCCGCTTCCCCAGAGCCCTGCCCCACTAGGAAAGAGAGACAGGCTGGGAGTATGGATCCACCTGTGAACACCCATGTTCAGCAGGGAAGCAATTACAGAAGCCAGACCTTCCACCTTCTGCACCCCATAAAGACCCTGGGTCAATACTCCCAGAGGGATAAAAAATAGGGAAGCTATCAGTGGAGGGGATGGGACACGAAGTTCTGGTGGTGGGAATTATGTGGAGTTGTACCCCTTTTATCCTATGGTTTTGTCAATGTTTCCATTTTATAAATAAATAGAAATGAAAGGAAAAAAAATAAGATGGATACCCCAGCATGAAAGTGAATAGACTCACAGATAAACAGGAGTTTCTGGGCTCCAGTTCTCTGGATAAGGGACCTAAAATCACAGTGGACCCTCTGTGGTAGGGACTGGAGACAGTGCTTGAAAACAAAGAGTAGGAGATGAGATTTTCCTTGTAAGGGAGATGGGACGAAGGGTTGTGGACATGCAGCTGGAACCCCAGGCCTGCCCTGGCCCTGTGGTGACTGGCACTGGGCTGAGCTCCAGAGCTCCAGGTAGGAGGCTTTTGTGAACACCTTGCTGGGAGAGACTGAACTGGAGAGCCTCCTAAAAACAGCTTCAAAAATCCCTGGGAAGGGATATATTATTCCAGAGAGCAGATAAGAAAGTTTGCTTTGGCATGTCTTAATTTCAAACCAGAGTAGGAATACAGATTTTAGGAAGGACATCAGTGATTTTGTTAATTAGGAGATGAGTTTACTGAGAGAGAATAAATCTGAACAAAAAGAAAGCTTGAGACACCCCCCCAATGAATACCAACTGCTTTTAAAAATGAATGAAGCCCACGAAACATGCAGACGGCACTACAATACAAACAAGCAGTCATGAAAAGAGACGAGAAATGCTAAACATTAAAATTATGACAACTGGAATCAGAATACACATAAAAGATACCAGGGCAACTGAATCAGTTAATCAAAGATAGCACTGATGGTTCATACCACCCTTGTGTTTTCTGTAGAGAAGAAAAGAATATATATGTATCATTCAGAGATGAGGAGCACGTCTAGAGCTCCAAACATTTGTTCCACACATGCAGGAGAAGTAGGAAATGGAGGAGGGAGAGAATTCATGTTTGAAGAGGTGGTGGCTGAGATTTCTCCTGTCAGCAGGTATTGAGGGGCCAGGGGGTAGCTCACCAGGTGGGAACGCACTGGGCCCTGGTGCAAGTTTACTCAGGCCAGGCCACAGCACAGGGGAAGTTCATGCTATGAAGTGCCCACTTCTCTCTGCCTCATTCAGGGCCACGGGGCAGGTCCATTTCTAGGCTTTGGAGAGTTCTACAGACTGCTCTCCACAGAGGTTGGACCCATTGACATTCCCAGCAGCAGTGCAGGAGGGTTCCTCTGACTCCACACCCTCTCCAGCATTTGCTGCTGTTACCTTTTCTGATGTGTGACATTCTCACAGGAGTGAAGTGGTATCTCACTGTTGTCTTGATTTGCATTTCTCTGACAATCAAAGACTTGGAGCATTTTTTCTCTTGTCTGATGTATGGCATGCAAAGATCTTCTCCCATTCTGTGAGGGGCCTCTTGGTTTGGGTGATGGTTTCTTTTGCTGTGCAGAAGATTTTTTAATTTGATATAGTCCCCCCAAAAAACTATTTTTGTTTTAGTCTTCCTTGTGATTTAGATGTGAAATTGTTCCACCAATATTTTCCTCTAAGTATTTGATACTTTCTGGTCTAACAACCCAGTCCTAGATCCATTTGGAGTTCACTTTTGTTTCTGGTGAGGTATAGTGCTTTAGTTTTATTCTTCCGTACATTTTAATCCGATTTTTGAGCACTATTTATTGAAGAGAGCCTCCTTCCTCAGTTGAATAGTTTTGGTCCCTAGATTCTTTCTGGAAGGAGGTTATCCTGTGTAGATAACATCCTTCTAATACACACATCCATACAAACACCTTACATATGCAAATGCATTAGAATGGTGGATTTCTTTCTTTCTTACTCTCTTCCTTTATTTTACTTTAGTCTTATCAGAATCATATTTACATGAGGGAGAGCATACTCAGATGGTCAGAAAGCTCTGCTTGGAGTGTCACTTTGGTCACATTCCCAGGAGATGCCACCTTGATGTGTCACCTGGCCTGTGATCTATTTTAAGCTAAGGTCAACTGAGGCCCCACAGGCCCAAGGGAAACTTTTTTTCCACTTTTTTCTCTACCTAGAGGAGTTTAAATAGGGTGGTGGAAGTTCATTACCCAAGTTTAAAACTTATTTCCAAAAATAACCTTTCTGTCAGTACAAGTACAGCCCCTCTATATGGTAAGCCAGTCATGTGATTATGGAACCCGTCATCCTTCATCCTCTTCTCTCTGAACCAAAGGCTTCTGTTCTATCCCTTTGGTTAGGACTCAGAATTCTTGTTTGTCCCATTTACTTTAGAATTCACTTCCAGGGAGCTACAATATAGATTCATTTTTCTCCCTCATCTGTCCAGGCTATAGGTCATGGTGGCTAAGTAGCCTAAGGAGAACCCAGGTGTAGGAGTGATATTTCCTCCTTCAACCCTGTAAATGTCAGCAATGTCACACAGCTGATGCAGGAAATGGTTGGTTGGAAAGCTGATGTTTTCCACAGGTATTCGTGAATCAGCTGGTGCCTCCATTGGGGCAGTAAGATGATAGACAAATATGATAATGAGCTTAGAGTAGGAATCATGGGCGGTAGCACAGCAAGTTAAGTGCTCATGGAGCAAAGTGCAAGGACAGGCATGAGGATCCCAGTTCGAGCCCCCGGCTCCCCACCTGCAGGGGAGTCGCTTCACAGGTGGTGAAGCAGGTCTGCAGGTGTCTGTCTTTCTCTCCCCTCTGTCTTCCCCTCCTCTTTCCATTTCTCTCTATCCTATCCAACAATGAAGGGCATGAACAACAACAATAATAACCATAAAAAGGCTACAACAACAAGGGCAACAAAAGGAGAAAAAAATGGCCTCCAGGAGCAGTGGGTTCGTGATGCAGGCACTGAGCCCCAGCAATAACCCTGGAGACAAATAAATAAAAAATAAAAATAATAAAAAGTCATGACACATTTGGTTTTAGAAATGTATTCCTGAGGGTCATGATAATAACATCATGGTTATGCAGAAGACTTTCATGTCTGAGGCTCTGAGGTCCCAGGGGCAATCCACAGCATCATCATAATCTGGACCTCTCTCTCTCTCTCTCTCTCTCTCTATATATATATATATATATATATATATATATATATATATGTATATGTATATATATCATTATCTCACTATAAATAAATAAGTAGAAATAAAAAGTGTCCCTGAAACCTCCTGAGAGAACATGGAGTCTATTTCCTGTCTTTGGACGTGAGTGGGACATGGTGACTTAATTCTAGCAAATAGAATGCATGCAGCTTTCAGAGTTGAGTTATCAGTCACAAAGCAACATGTCCCATGCTCCTTCACACTAAAGCAGGCAGGACACCACGTCAAGCAGATCCTCAAACACTTTGTGATGAGAATCCATGGAGAAGGATGTACTCTTACTAAGCATTTTCAAATCACAGCATTTTTCTGTAATGCTGAAGCATTGCTCATGCATCATTCCATTGCTCCTGGATGACTTTTCCACTATTTTTTATTTCAGAGAGACAGACAGAGAGGAACAGGAAAGACTGCACAGTTCTTCTCCATCAACTGTGACTCTCCACCCCCCAGCACTGTTCATGATGCTCCCACACTGAATTAGGGACTGAACCCACATCTTCATGCATAGAGAATTGTGCACTCTACCAGGTGAGCTATCTCTAAATTCCCATGCAAACTTTACCAAATGTAAGTCATATGAACAGTGTGCTAACAACCCAGGCAGGTTCCAGCTATCTGCAAAGACAATGATATCACACCAAGACACTCTGGCATTCTTGACTCACAGAAACTATCAAGTGGTAAATGTTTATTTTTAAGTGATTAACATTCTACACAATTTGTTAGTGAGAAAATAACTTTTATAGATATCAAGCTAAATAATAATCAAAGTATAAATTTTCAGAGGTTAAAAAAAATAAGTGGTAGGAATTCCAAAGGAGACCACCTGGGACCACAACAACACATGAATTAGAGCAACATCAGGAAGCCACCAAATCACTGGTGAGTGCAAACACTTGTGATTGGTGGACAGAGAGGTGCCTAGGGAGAGATTAAGAGGCTGGTAACAGTTCAGCAGGTTAGCAATTGAGACACCACCTCCAGTCTGTTTCACCAACAAAGGGATGGCTAAATGGAGGAGAGGACTCCCCTGAGACTCACCAAATACAACCATGAGTCTCCATTGCTACTGCCCTAAGAAGCTGCAGCAGCAGCAGGGAGGCCAAGTGCTGAAACCAGGGGACAGAGAACTACCAGGAAAATCAGGAGAAGATCAATACCTCAGTGGCCTAGTGGTGGGGCTATGAGAATTTCTTTGCATAACTGGATTATCCCTTCCCATTCTGCTTTATCTCTTGGACAGGAGTCAGTGATTAAGCTAAGAAGTTTACTTATAGTTTAAAAGCCCTCAGGCTCCCATAGCCTACAGGGAAGAAAATGAACAAAAGAGGCTTTTAAGCCACTGTGCTACAACTCAGGGATTAAAATACTATTGAAACAACTGTCAGTTTACACAACTGTGAATCTTTAATTACCTTATTTAGACACAAGTCAATCCATGAAAGAGTGATTAGTAATTTGAAAACTACTGAGAGAGGGACCTTATAACATACTATAGGGTCAACTACAAAGGAAAACTCATTAGATTAGCATCAGACTTCTCCACACAAACACTACAGGTCAGAGGAGAATGGAAAGATATCTCTCAAGTGTTCAGTGTGAAAGGCTTTCAACCAAGACTACTGTATCCTGCTAGACTGTCATTCAGACTAGATAGAGGCATAAAAACTTTCTCAGACAAGCAAAAGTTGAAAGAATCAACTATCAACAAGCCTTCCCTAAAAGAAGTTCTGAAAGGTCTCCTATAAACAGTCAGACCACCATAAATAGGCCATAGATCAGAACACTCTAAAAATCTACAAGAATGGCTTTAAATATCTTCAATCTTTGATATCAATAAATGTCAATGGACTGAATTCACTTCCTAAAATGCAAAGAGTAGGAAGATGGATCAGAAAACACAACCCAACAATATGCTGTCTACAGGAAACCCACTTAACACAACAAGACAAACACAGGCTCAAAGTGAAAGGATGGAAAATTATCATATAAGCCAAAGGCCCACAAAAAAGGGAAGGAACAGCTATTCTCATATCTGACATTATAGATTTAAAAATAAATAAAATTTAAAAAGATAGGGATGGACACTACTTAATGCTCAGTGGATCAGTCAATAAAGAGGACTTAACAATTATTGACATATATCGACCCAATGTGAAGCCATCTAAATACACTAAACATCTACTGAAAAGGCTACAGCAATATATTAACAGCAACACAGTAATAGTAGGGGACTTCAACACCCAACTCTCTCAATTTGACACATCACCCATGCAGAAAATCAATAAAGACATGAGAGAGCTAAATGAGTAGATAGATAAACTAGAATTATTGGACATTTATAGAGTCAGTCATCTCAAGAAACTGGAATACACATTCTACTCAAGTGCACATAGGTCATTCTCAAGGATAGACCCTATGTTAGGCCACAAATACAGCATCAACAAATTCAAGAGCATTGAAATCATCCCAAGCATCTTCTCAGACCACAGTGGAATTCAACTAACACTTAACAGTCAACAAAAGATTAGTAATAGTCCCAAAATGTGGAAGCTCAACAGTGCACTACTTAACAACTACTGGGCCAAAGAGGAAATCAAGGAAGAAATCAAAATGTTTGGAGAGTTCAATGAAAATGAAGACACAAGCTATCAAAATATTTGGAACACAGCTAAGGCAATACTAAGAGAGAAGCTCATAGCCATGCAAGCACACATTAGAAAACAAGAAAAGCACAAATAAACAGCATTATTGCACATATTAAAGACCTAGAAGAAGAAGAACAAAGGAACCCTAAAGCAAAAATAAGGACAGAAATCACTAAAGTTAGGGCAGAAATAAATGACATTGAAAATAAGAAAATCATAAAAAATGTCAATGAAGGTAAATTTTGGTTCTTTGAAAGAGTGAAAAAAATTGACAAACCTTTAACCAGACTCACAAAATGAAAAAGGGAGAAAACCCAAATAAATCAGATCATAAATGAAAGAGGAGATATCACAGCAGACAATGCAGAAATTCAGAATATCATGTGAGGCTTCTATGAACAACTATATGCCACCAAGCTAGAGAACTTGGAAGAAATGGACGATTTCCTACATACCTAAGAACTTCCAAAATTAAGTAAAGAGGAACTAGATAACATGAACTGGCCCATCACAGCCAATGAAATTGAAACAGTTATCAAAAATCTTCCTGGAATAAAAGAATAAAAGTACTGGACCAGATGGTTTGACAAATGAATTCTACAAAGAAGAACTAATACCTCTACTTTTAAAAGTCTTCCAGAAGATTGAAGACACTGGAATACTCCCTTCTGGCTTCTATGAAGCCAACATCACTTTGATATCAAAGGCAGACAGGGACACAACCAAAAAAGAAAACTACAGACACCATTATCTCTGATGAACATAGATGCTAAAATATTGAATAAAATTCTAGCCAACCCAATGCATCAGTATATTCAAAAGATTGTTCATCATGACCAAGTAGGGTTTATCCCAGGCATACAAGCTTGGTTTAATATATGTAAATCAATCAATGTGATCCACCACATCATTAAAAGCAAGACCAAAACCACATGGTCATATTAATAGATGCAGAGAAAGCCTTTGACAAAATACAACATCCCTTTATGATCTAAACACTACAAAAAATGGGAATAGATGGAAAATTCCTGAAGATAGTGGAGTCTATATATAGTAAACCTACAGCCAACATCATACTCAATGGTGAAAAACTGGAAGCATTTCCTCTCAGATCAGGTACTAGACAGGACTGCCCACTATCACCATTACTATTCAACATTGTGTTGGAAGTTCTTGCCATAGCAATAAGGCAGGAGCAAGGAATTAAAGGCATACAGATTGGAAGAGAAGAAGTCAAACTCTCCCTACTTGTAGATGACATGATAGTATACATAGAAAAACCTAAGTAATCCAGCAGGAAGCTTTTTGAAATTATCAGGAAATACAGTAAATTGTCAGGCTACAAAATTAACATTCAAAAGTCAATGGCATTCCTCCATGTAAACACTAAGTTAGAAGAAGCTGAAATCCAGAAATCAATTTATTTTACTATAGCAACAAAACAATAAAATATCTAGGAGTAAACCTAACAAAACAAGTGAAGCCCTTGTAAACTTAAAATTATGAGTCACTACTCAAGGAAATTGAAAAGGACACAAAGAAGTAGAAAGATATTATATGCTCATGGGTTGGAAGAATTAACATCATCAAAATAAATATACCACCCAGAGCCATATACATATTTAATGCTATCCCCATCAAGATCCCAACCACATTTTTTAGGAGAATAGAAAAAATGCTACAAATGTTTATCCAGAACCAGAAAAGACCTGGTATTGCCAAAACAACCTTGAGAAGAAAGAACAAAACTGGAGGCATCACATTCCCAGATCTCAAATTGTATTATAGGGCCATTGTCATCAAAACTGCTTGGTACTGGAACATGAATAGACACACTGACCAGTGGAATAGAACTGAGAGCCCAGAACTAAGCCCCCACACCTATGGACATCTCATCTTTGACAAAGGTGCCCAGACTATTAAATGGGGAAAGCAGAGTTTGAGTCTCTTTAACAAATGGTGTTGGAAACAATGGGTTGAAACATGCAGAAGAATGAAACTGAACCACTATATTTCACCAAATATAAAAGTAAATTCCAAGTGGATGAAGGACTTGGATGTTAGACCAGAAAGTATCAGATACTTAGAGGAAAACATTGGTAGAACTCTTTTTCGCATAAATTTTAAAGAAATCTTCGATGAAATAAATCCACCTACAAAGAGGACTAAGACAAGTATAAACCTGTGGGACCACATCAAAGTAAAAATCTTCTACATAGCAAAATAAACCACTACCTAAACAAAGAGACCCCTCAAAGAATGGGAAAAGATCTTTACATTACATACATCAAACAAGAGGTTACTAACCAAATTATATAAACAGCTTGCCAAACTCAACAACAAGAAATAACCACACACAAAAATTGGGAGGGGACATGGACAGAATATTCACCACAGAAGAGATCCAAAAGGCTGAGAAACACATGAAAAAATGCTCCAAGTCTCTGATTGTCAGAGAACTACAAATCAAGACAACAATGAGATATCACTTCACTCCTGTGAGAATGTCATACATCAGAAAAGGTAACATCAGCAAATGCTGGAGAGGTTATGGAGTCAAAAGAACCCTCCTGTACTGCTGGCTGGAATGGAAATTGGTCCAACCTCTGTGTAGAACAGTCTGGAAAACTCTCAGAAGGCTATAAGTGGACCTACCCTATGATCCTGCAATTCCTCTCCTGAGGATATATCCTAAGGAACCCAACACATCCATCCAAATAGATCTGTGTACACATATGCTCTTGGCAGCTCCATTTGTAATAGCCAAAACCTAAAAGCAACCCAGGTGTTCAACAAGAGATGAGTGGCTGAGCAAGTTGTAGTATATATACACAATAGAACAGTACTCAGGTGTTATAAATGCTGATTTTACCATTTTTAGACGATCATGGATGGACCTTGAAAAATTCATGTTAAGTGAAATAAGTCAGAAACAGAAGGATGAATATGGGATGATCCCACTCTCAGGCAGAAGTTGAAAAAGATCAGAAGAGAAAACACAAGTAGAACCTGAACTGGAATTGGCATATTGCACCACAGTAAAAGACTCTGGGGTGTGTGTGTGGGAGGGGAATACAGGTCCAAGAAGGATGACAGAGTGTTGCTATGCTTCTAGTTCTGCTTCTGGGATCCCTTCTGTTACATTGCTTGACGTTGTGGTCTATTTACATGGTCATTCTGTTACATTGGTTTGGTCTCACTCCCCTGCCTTTGGGAGATTTGTTTTAGCCCTTGCTAGTTTCCCACTCCTTCCTTCTCCCCGCCCCCTACCATACATACTTCCTGGGTTCCTGAAGCTCCAACTGGAGGAGAAAGATGGAGGGAAAAATTGTGTGGTGATTAGTTTCTTGAACCTTTCACTTGTGAATAAAGAAATACTACTTCTCCACTCAGTCGTGTGTCCCTGGTCATCTCTGTCTCCTGCCCTTGAAGCCAGCCTGGAGAAAACAACATAATGGCACCACAACATGGGACCTGACCTGCCCATCCCCCAGATAAGTGATGTTTGGCTACCTATCCACTATGGGCTGTTTTTCTGCGTGTGAAGAGGTTTCCAAAGGCCTCTTCCCTTTCTTCATGAGACTGTTTCTCTGTCTCTGGAACATTTCTCTCTGGGCCACTTTGGTTTCTGCCCACCATCTGCCTGCAGGAGCCTGCTCGCCACCGCAGGATGCCAGGCGCTGGGCACAGACTCCCTCCACTCTGCTCTACTGCCAGGGGCAGGGCCATGACCCATCCTGGCCCCCACCCCAGGTCACTTCAACCCGCGCCTACTGCACAGCCAGCCCACCCACCCTCTTGCTATGAAGTCTGGGCAGATTCCGGACCACCTGGAGACTGCGGGCTCCCTGCCGGGACTGGGTCCCCAGGGCAAGATCCCCAGCTCGGCTCTGACAGCAGAGGAGCTAGAATATGCAGAGATCTGTGCAGTGATAGCAACCTACAATTCCCGGAAGTGGAGTTGCGCGGGAGGCCACCTCTAGATGGCGCACCCCCCAAATGGCTGGGACAGTGCAGATCTGGATTCATGTTTAAAATGACATGTCTTCGTAACAAAAGTTTTTCTCCTTGTGTATTGAAGAACATGTTTATGTGTGTGTTTAAAGTCTGGTAAACATTAACTTTAAGGTTAAAAATGTAACTTTAAGGCTACATTCTTACCAGGCAAAATTAAATGAAAAAGGTTTTCAACATAATTCTCATAAAGGTAAAATTAACTCACATTTGAAGTCTGAGGTAAAAAAATAGTTTAAAATCAATATATTTTAATTAAGTTGGTCTAAAAAACCTGCATACACCTAGGGTGTGTCTCCATCTTGTATGGGTGTAACAAAAGGGTAAAAAAAAAAGATGTTGTTGATACGTAAAGCTCTCAAATACCTTCTCAATTAAAAACGGTGGATTGCACACTGGTTATGCTGATGATTCTCATGTAGGAGGCTCTAGCAGTGGTTCTTTGCCTTACCACATTTTATTGCACTTAGATTGGTTAGGAGCCTTAAAATGAAATGAAAAAGACCTTCCAAATTTATAAAGATACTTAAACCAATTATAATAATCGAGTTATCAATTGTGGTAAACTTCTAACCTGTTACAAGTTTTGTTTCATAAGTAAGTGAATTGCAGCTGGCAAATTCTCTACAGAGAAGCGGAATTCCAGCAACTGACCTTCCTCATGCAACAATTCACCCCCTGGCAATTCTTCCATGGACATCTGCTTTGAACTGGCACTTCTATCGGAATTACTGGTACACAGCACTAAAGTGGCTTTCCTTTATGCTGCTGGGTTTCTCAAAGACTGACTGCAGCCAGCTGCCTTGGGACTCTATAGGCCATACCTCCCCATGCTAGGTAATGTCCACAGAGGCAGGAAACAACCATCGAGCCAAGAGAAGCTCATAGAGGCAAGAAAATGTCCTTTAGCTTGATAAAGCCTTGCCCACAGAGGCAAGAAATGCTCCCCCCAGGCCTTTCCTTGGCAGCACACTGGTTCTTGTTGCTTGCTTACTTGTTCCTCCATGTTTGTGCCAGTTTCTTTTTTGAAAATGCCTGTACGATATAGGTTTCTGTTCACCCCACACTCCTGATACTATGGTCAATTAGTTAAAAAGAAAAGGGGGAATTGTTGGTATCCTTCTAAGTTCTGCTTCTGGGATCCCTTCTGTTACATTGCTTGACATTGTGGTCTATTTACATGGTCATTCTGTTACATTGGTTTGGTCTCACTCCCCCTGCCTCTGGGAGATTTGGTTTAGCCCTTGCTAGTTTCACGCTCCTTCCTTCTCCCCGCCCCCTACCATACATACTTCCTGAGTTCCTGACGCGGCCGCCGGAGGAGGGAGATGGAGGAGCACATTGTGTGGTGATTAGTTTGTTGGACTGCTTTCCCGCTCATGAATAAAGATTAAACTGTGTTCTCAGCTCAGCCATGTGTCCCTGGTCGTTGGTTACCTGCCTGTGAAGCCATCCCGGAGAAAACAACAACAGTAGACCTAGTGGGGGTTGTATTGTTATATGGAAAACTGAGAAATGTGATGCATATACAAACTTTTGTATTTACTGTTGAATGTAAAACATTAATTCCCCAATAAAGAAATAAAAATAGTGTATAGGACACCAGAAAGAAGAGAAAGACTTTCTAAAAATTTTTTCCCTCTAGGGTTATTGCTGGGGCTTGGTATCAACACTACAAATCGACTGTTCCTGATGACCTTTTTTTCCATTTTCTTGGACAGGACAGAGAGAAATTGAGATAGGAGGGGAGATAGGGAGAGAGAAAGATAGACACTTGCAGACCTGCTTTGGCACTTGTGAAGTGACCCTTCCCCCCACAGGTGGTGAGCTGGGGGTTTGAACTTGGATCTTTGTGCAGGTCCTTGTACTTTGTGCTTTGTTCACTTAACCAGGTATGCCACCACCCAGCACCCCCATATTTCTTTCTTAAGACATCTCAGAAGCAAGGTCTCCTCCACTGTTCCCCCTCCTGTCCTATGGGGCTGCAAAGTTAGTCTGTGCACCTAGCCAAGGAGCCCCTCCCAGGTGAGCCATCTCACCGGTCCCAAAAAATTGTGTTTTTGAACAACAGAAATCTCAGTGATGGGCTGTGGAGGGGGTAACAGAGTAACATATACAACCGACTTTGACAACTGAGGAACCTGAGGTCCCAGGTTCAAACCCCAGCTCCACCACCAGCCAGACTTGAGCAGGGCTCTGGTAGCAGAGAAGCACTCACATACACACAGCAACAAAAACCAGCAGACATACTGAGAATGGACACAAGGACCTGGGTGACATCTAGAGGAAATGCTTGCCGCTCAGAGCTCAAGGTGGGCCTGTGTCATCAGGGTCAGACGCCCTCACCAGACATCAACAGGCAAGAAACATCTGCCAGGAGGTCTGCCTGGGAAGCCCTGAGAGGCCGCGTCTTTGGCCGGTGGCAGGAGCAGCCCACAGCTGACTGATGCCTGAGGCTCCAGGTGGCCGCTCAGAAGCAGGCCAACAGAAGAGGCAGCAAATGCAGGAAGACATCCACGGCTCATCTTGGCAGAAATGTGTGACTGGGAGCTGCGAAATAACTCGGTTTTTTGAAGGTTCTCAAATTCCCTTCCAGTTTTAACACTGAAAAAAGTCATTTATATAAACATTCTAGCACAAACAAGATGAAAGAACTAGAGTCACTCTGCATAGGCTTAATTCTGCCCTCTAAGTGTGGTGGTCAATGGCATGCTCTGATTCGCTCTCCCTGTTCAGAAATTTGAGGATAAGATAGCCTGTAAATTGCTTAAGAAACCAAAATGAGGACGATCACAATGGTGCATACATCAGACAGTGGAAATACCAACTCAGGATCTGAAAAAAGTCTTTAAAGTCAAATGTTCGACTCAGCAAAGCAGTGGGGAGTGAGGTCAGAGAGGGTGCACAGCCGAGACTTTGGCCTGAGGAGACCCAGGGTGCTGAGGAGACACGCGCTAGAGCTGTCTCAACTCAACAAACACAGAGATGAGTGGGGGTGGGGAGGCCTCAGCACCCTGCTGTCTCCCTCTTGTCTGGCCCCACCTCCTATTCAGATGGAAACATGCAAGCAGACATGCAGAGCTCATGCCAGACATGCAGACGTCCAGAGTTCATGCCATGACCCCTGAGCACCTCTAGCAGCAAGCTCTGCATGACCTTCAGTGCTGATCTCCTCATACAGCCCCCTGCCAGTCTCAGAGCCTCAGAGCTGGGCATCTCTTAGGTGACTTCCGGGTGTGCAAAGGCTATTCCTCACACTTCAAAGAAATCCTTTTATCCTTTTTTTTTTTTTTTTTACCAAAGCACTGCTCAGCTCTGACTTATGGTGGTGCAGGGCATTGAACCTGGGACTTTGGAGCCTCAGGCATGAGAATCTCTTTGCATAACCATTATGCAATCTATCCCTGCCCAGAAATCCTTTTAAAAGTGTGCCACATTTTTATTTCGAATACCCACCTCCCTTAATGGCCCCCACACAACCCGTCTTCTGGGTGCTGAAAGTCACAGGGGAAGCCTCACATGTGTAGAAACAGTGTCATGGTGTCTCTGTCTCTCTGCCATTCAATCTCTCTCTAAACTGATAGCAAAATAAAGGTCCATTGGGAGCAGGAGAATTGCAGGGGTGTGAATACCCCACACACAGGCTATGTGCTCGCACCATTTCTCAGTTCGACTATTGAAGAAAGCAGAGGCCATTCTCATTGCAGCACGAACTATAACCAGGGTTAATTTTCCATCTTACATTAATGGCAGGGTCTGTGATGTAGATGTGTGCCACAAGACAGAACTGTGAAGAAGAAAGGGCTCCATTTCAATGGTTTTTGTAAGTTTGTTGGTTCTGTTTTTTATAGTGTCTCTTAAAAGAACAGGCAGTTGTTATATTCCAGGTCTGGAGGCTAGACCTGTCAAGTTAAGATGTAGGAACACCACTTTTTCTGGAGGCTCTAGCTTCTAGCAAAAAGTTACTCTGTTTTCATTTTTTATTATTGTTATTTAAAAGAAAACATAGCCAGGGCTGCAGAACCAGTGACATTGAAGCTCAGCTTGGCTGTACTTTGTCCTGGGACAGACTCGCTTTTGTTTCCCAATCACTAAAAGAAACGCCAACAATAATAATCTAAAGATAAGTAAACAATGACTTTCCTTCCCTGCTGTCAGGTGGCTAAAGTAAAGAAACCTGAACTGGTATGTAGCCACTGCTCACATTGCCACACTTTGAAGCAGAGCAGAGGCTGCCCTCTGTGACTCCAGCCCTCAGGGTTCAGAGACAGACAGTCACAGGACTCCCACAGCACCTCTCACAGGGCTCCCACAGCTCCTCTCACAGGGCTCCCACAGCAACTCTCACAGGGCTCCCACAGCTCCTCTCACAGGGCTCCCACAGCTCCTCTCACAGGGCTCCCACAGCTCCTCTCACAGGGCTCCCACAGCTCCTCTCACAGGGCTCCCACAGCAACTCTCACAGGGCTCCCACAGCTCCTCTCACAGGACTCCCACAGCTCCTCTCACAGGGATCCCACAGCTCCTCTCACAGCTCCTCTCACAGGGCTCCCACAGCTCCCCTCACAGGGCTCCCACAGCTCCCCTCACAGGGCTCCCACAGCTCCTCTCACAGCAGCTCTCACAGGGCTCCCACAGCTCCTCTCACAGGGCTCCCACAGTACCTCTCACAGGGCTCCCACAGCTCCTCTCACAGGGCTCCCACAGTACCTCTCACAGGACTCCCACAGCTCCTCTCACAGGGCTCCCACAGCACCTCTCACAGGGCTCCCACAGCTCCTCTCACAGGGCTCCCACAGCAGCTCTCACAGGGCTCCCACAGCTCCTCTCACAGGGCTCCCACAGCACCTCTCACAGTACTCCCACAGCTCCTCTCACAGGGCTCCCACAGCAGCTCTCACAGGGCTCCCACAGCTCCTCTCACAGGACTCCCACAGCTCCTCTCACAGGGCTCCCACAGCTCCTCTCACAGGACTCCCAAGCTCCTCTCACAGGGCTCCCACAGCACCTCTCACAGGGATCCCACAGCACCTCTCACAGGGCTCCCACAGCTCCTCTCACAGGGCTCCCACAGCTCCTCTCACAGCTCCTCTCACAGGACTCCCAAGCTCCTCTCACAGGGCTCCCACAGCACCTCTCACAGGGCTCCCACAGCACCTCTCACAGGGCTCCCACAGCTCCTCTCACAGGGCTCCCACAGCTCCTCTCACAGGGCTCCCACAGCTCCTCTCACAGGGCTCCCACAGTACCTCTCACAGGACTCCCACAGCTCCTCTCACAGGGCTCCCACAGCAGCTCTCACAGTACTCCCACAGCACCTCTCACAGTACTCCCACAGCTCCTCTCACAGGGCTCCCACAGCTCCTCTCACAGGACTCCCAAGCTCCTCTCACAGGGCTCCCACAGCACCTCTCACAGGGATCCCACAGCACCTCTCACAGTACTCCCACAGCTCCTCTCACAGGGCTCCCACAGCTCCTCTCACAGGACTCCCACAGCTCCTCTCACAGGGCTCCCACAGCTCCTCTCACAGGGCTCCCACAGCAGCTCTCACAGGGCTCCCACAGCTCCTCTCACAGGACTCCCACAGCTCCTCTCACAGGGCTCCCACAGCTCCTCTCACAGGGCTCCCACAGCACCTCTCACAGGGATCCCACAGCACCTCTCACAGGGCTCCCACAGCAACTCTCACAGGGCTCCCACAGCTCCTCTCACAGCTCCTCTCACAGGGCTCCCACAGCTCCCCTCACAGGGCTCCTACAGCTCCTCTCACAGCAGCTCTCACAGGGCTCCCACAGCACCTCTCACAGGGCTCCCACAGCTCCTCTCACAGAGCTCCCACAGCAGCTCTCACAGGACTCCCACAGCTCCTCTCACAGAGCTCCCAGAGCAGCTCTCACAGGGCTCCCACAGCTCCTCTCACAGGACTCCCACAGCTCCTCTCACAGAGCTCCCAGAGCAGCTCTCACAGGGCTCCCACAGCTCCTCTCACAGGGCTCCCACAGCTCCTCTCACAGGGCTCCCACAGCTCCTCTCACAGGGCTCCCACAGCTCCTCTCACAGGGCTCCCACAGCAACTCTCACAGGGCTCCCACAGCTCCTCTCACAGGGCTCCCACAGCAACTCTCACAGGGCTCCCACAGCTCCTCTCACAGGGCTCCCACAGCAACTCTCACAGGGCTCCCACAGCTCCTCTCACAGGGCTCCCACAGCAACTCTCACAGGACTCCCACAGCTCCTCTCACAGGGATCCCACAGCTCCTCTCACAGCTCCTCTCACAGGGCTCCCACAGCAACTCTCAGAGGACTCCCACAGCTCCTCTCACAGGGCTCCCACAGCACCTCTCACAGGGCTCCCACAGCTCCTCTCACAGAGCTCCCACAGCAGCTCTCACAGGACTCCCACAGCTCCTCTCACAGAGCTCCCAGAGCAGCTCTCACAGGGCTCCCACAGCTCCTCTCACAGGACTCCCACAGCTCCTCTCACAGAGCTCCCAGAGCAGCTCTCACAGGGCTCCCACAGCTCCTCTCACAGGGCTCCCACAGCTCCTCTCACAGGGCTCCCACAGCTCCTCTCACAGGGCTCCCACAGCTCCTCTCACAGGGCTCCCACAGTACCTCTCACAGGACTCCCACAGCTCCTCTCACAGGGCTCCCACAGCAGCTCTCACAGTACTCCCACAGCACCTCTCACAGTACTCCCACAGCTCCTCTCACAGGGCTCCCACAGCTCCTCTCACAGGACTCCCAAGCTCCTCTCACAGGGCTCCCACAGCACCTCTCACAGGGATCCCACAGCACCTCTCACAGTACTCCCACAGCTCCTCTCACAGGGCTCCCACAGCTCCTCTCACAGGACTCCCACAGCTCCTCTCACAGGGCTCCCACAGCTCCTCTCACAGGGCTCCCACAGCTCCTCTCACAGGGCTCCCACAGCTCCTCTCACAGGGCTCCCACAGCAGCTCTCACAGGGCTCCCACAGCTCCTCTCACAGGACTCCCACAGCACCTCTCACAGGGATCCCACAGCACCTCTCACAGGGCTCCCACAGCAACTCTCACAGGGCTCCCACAGCTCCTCTCACAGCTCCTCTCACAGGGCTCCCACAGCTCCCCTCACAGGGCTCCTACAGCTCCTCTCACAGCAGCTCTCACAGGGCTCCCACAGCACCTCTCACAGGGCTCCCACAGCTCCTCTCACAGAGCTCCCACAGCAGCTCTCACAGGACTCCCACAGCTCCTCTCACAGAGCTCCCAGAGCAGCTCTCACAGGGCTCCCACAGCTCCTCTCACAGGACTCCCACAGCTCCTCTCACAGAGCTCCCAGAGCAGCTCTCACAGGGCTCCCACAGCTCCTCTCACAGGGCTCCCACAGCTCCTCTCACAGGGCTCCCACAGCTCCTCTCACAGGGCTCCCACAGCTCCTCTCACAGGGCTCCCACAGCAACTCTCACAGGGCTCCCACAGCTCCTCTCACAGGGCTCCCACAGCAACTCTCACAGGGCTCCCACAGCTCCTCTCACAGGGCTCCCACAGCAACTCTCACAGGGCTCCCACAGCTCCTCTCACAGGGCTCCCACAGCAACTCTCACAGGACTCCCACAGCTCCTCTCACAGGGATCCCACAGCTCCTCTCACAGCTCCTCTCACAGGGCTCCCACAGCAACTCTCAGAGGACTCCCACAGCTCCTCTCACAGGGCTCCCACAGCACCTCTCACAGGGCTCCCACAGCTCCTCTCACAGAGCTCCCACAGCAGCTCTCACAGGACTCCCACAGCTCCTCTCACAGAGCTCCCAGAGCAGCTCTCACAGGGCTCCCACAGCTCCTCTCACAGGACTCCCACAGCTCCTCTCACAGAGCTCCCAGAGCAGCTCTCACAGGGCTCCCACAGCTCCTCTCACAGGGCTCCCACAGCTCCTCTCACAGGGCTCCCACAGCTCCTCTCACAGGGCTCCCACAGCTCCTCTCACAGGGCTCCCACAGTACCTCTCACAGGACTCCCACAGCTCCTCTCACAGGGCTCCCACAGCAGCTCTCACAGTACTCCCACAGCACCTCTCACAGTACTCCCACAGCTCCTCTCACAGGGCTCCCACAGCTCCTCTCACAGGACTCCCAAGCTCCTCTCACAGGGCTCCCACAGCACCTCTCACAGGGATCCCACAGCACCTCTCACAGTACTCCCACAGCTCCTCTCACAGGGCTCCCACAGCTCCTCTCACAGGACTCCCACAGCTCCTCTCACAGGGCTCCCACAGCTCCTCTCACAGGGCTCCCACAGCAGCTCTCACAGGGCTCCCACAGCTCCTCTCACAGGACTCCCACAGCTCCTCTCACAGGGCTCCCACAGCTCCTCTCACAGGGCTCCCACAGCACCTCTCACAGGGATCCCACAGCACCTCTCACAGGGCTCCCACAGCAACTCTCACAGGGCTCCCACAGCTCCTCTCACAGCTCCTCTCACAGGGCTCCCACAGCTCCCCTCACAGGGCTCCTACAGCTCCTCTCACAGCAGCTCTCACAGGGCTCCCACAGCACCTCTCACAGGGCTCCCACAGCTCCTCTCACAGAGCTCCCACAGCAGCTCTCACAGGACTCCCACAGCTCCTCTCACAGAGCTCCCAGAGCAGCTCTCACAGGGCTCCCACAGCTCCTCTCACAGGACTCCCACAGCTCCTCTCACAGAGCTCCCAGAGCAGCTCTCACAGGGCTCCCACAGCTCCTCTCACAGGGCTCCCACAGCTCCTCTCACAGGGCTCCCACAGCTCCTCTCACAGGGCTCCCACAGCTCCTCTCACAGGGCTCCCACAGCAACTCTCACAGGGCTCCCACAGCTCCTCTCACAGGGCTCCCACAGCAACTCTCACAGGGCTCCCACAGCTCCTCTCACAGGGCTCCCACAGCAACTCTCACAGGGCTCCCACAGCTCCTCTCACAGGGCTCCCACAGCAACTCTCACAGGACTCCCACAGCTCCTCTCACAGGGATCCCACAGCTCCTCTCACAGCTCCTCTCACAGGGCTCCCACAGCAACTCTCAGATTACTCCCACAGCTCCTCTCACAGGGCTCCCACAGCACCTCTCACAGGGCTCCCACAGCTCCTCTCACAGAGCTCCCACAGCAGCTCTCACAGGACTCCCACAGCTCCTCTCACAGAGCTCCCAGAGTAGCTCTCACAGGGCTCCCACAGCTCCTCTCACAGGACTCCCACAGCTCCTCTCACAGAGCTCCCAGAGCAGCTCTCACAGGGCTCCCACAGCTCCTCTCACAGGGCTCCCACAGCTCCTCTCACAGGGCTCCCACAGCTCCTCTCACAGGGCTCCCACAGCTCCTCTCACAGGGCTCCCACAGCAACTCTCACAGGGCTCCCACAGCTCCTCTCACAGGGCTCCCACAGCAACTCTCACAGGGCTCCCACAGCTCCTCTCACAGGGCTCCCACAGCAACTCTCACAGGGCTCCCACAGCTCCTCTCACAGGGCTCCCACAGCAACTCTCACAGGACTCCCACAGCTCCTCTCACAGGGATCCCACAGCTCCTCTCACAGCTCCTCTCACAGGGCTCCCACAGCAACTCTCAGAGGACTCCCACAGCTCCTCTCACAGGGCTCCCACAGCACCTCTCACAGGGCTCCCACAGCTCCTCTCACAGGGCTCCCACAGCAGCTCTCACAGGGCTCCCACAGCTCCTCTCACAGGGCTCCCACAGAACCTCTCACAGTACTCCCACAGCTCCTCTCACAGGGCTCCCACAGCAGCTCTCACAGGGCTCCCACAGCAGCTCTCACAGGGCTCCCACAGCTCCTCTCACAGGACTCCCACAGCTCCTCTCACAGGACTCCCACAGCTCCTCTCACAGGACTCCCACAGCTCCTCTCACAGGGCTCCCACAGCAGCTCTCACAGGGCTCCCACAGCTCCTCTCACAGGACTCCCACAGCTCCTCTCACAGGGCTCCCACAGCTCCTTTCACAGGACTCCCACAGCTCCTCTCACAGGACTCCCACAGCTCCTCTCACAGGGCTCCCACAGCTCCTCTCACAGGACTCCCACAGCTCCTCTCACAGGACTCCCACAGCTCCTCTCACAGGGCTCCCACAGCACCGTGCTTTGGCCTTGTACCCTGAGGTGAAGTCTGACTCAGCACGAATGATCAGCAGTAGGCAGTGCCCCCTGTTTTATGTGCCCTTAGCTGTCCAGATGTGGAGAGGCCACTCACTGTTCGTGGTCTTACTAGCCTAGAAACATATCAGAGGATCATCTATGAGCCAATACAGGTGAACTTCACATCTGATTTCCTGTTAAAAGGATTATTTTGTACTGGCTCGTGCCGTCATCTGGCAGTCCTGAGATTCCCAAACAGACTTGTTGAGCCTAGAACTCAAGTAGATCCCTCTCTACTTTGTTTCTGGTCATCTCTACCAGGAACAACACAACAGACCCCTTTGTGGGCCCCCATAGGACCTTGCCCTCAACATGGATCAACTACAGTAGAGAATGTTCCATCCTCCGAAGGGAGGCTGGACAACAGACTCTATGCTACACCTGAGGAAGATGGGTCCTGATACTGGGGCAGCTTGGAACATTCCTGCTCATGACCACAGAATGTGAGCTCAGATTTACAGGGATGCAGAGGTCACACAGGCTCCTAAGCTGAATATGGGCCCCAGATCACATCAAATCAGTGGGGTTCACAGGCAACAATATTCATACCCCTTTCCCATATTAGCGGCTACTCTCTTCCCTGATCCAGATTTCACAGGTGGTGAAGCAGGTCTGCAAGTGTCTTTCTCTCCCCCTCCTTTCCCCTCCTCTCTCCATTTCTCTCTGTCCTGTCTAACAATGACAACATCATCATCAACAACAACAATAACTACAACAACAATGAAAACAAGGGCCACGAAAAGGAAAAAGAAAAAAATATAAAGAAAATCTAAGAAAAAGTAAAGGAGAACAGCTGGTGACAGAGACTTCAGTAGGCACTCAGGAAGCAAAGAAGGCCACACAGAAGTTGAGATCTAACTCTCTGACTTCCGACAGGTCAACCTGTGAGGCTTTTCTGGGAGGAAACGCGTCACTGGGACCCTGCAATCAGCATTTCATGAGCTGTGGCCTAGAGACTAAAGCTGAGAGTCTGAACCGAGCAAACCTGAATGTCTGTGATGATCATGGTGTACGATTTACAAAATCATGAAGGCACAGAAAAGTTCACAGTTCTCACCTGGGAAAGAAAAACAAGATGTCCGTGTCCTAAAAGAATACCTCAGCTTTCTTCCAATCACGGAATTTATTTTTATGATCTAGCCAACAGGGAGACAGCGACAGACACTGAGAGAGCCGAGAGAACGGAAGGTGTGGGGAGCTCCGAGGCTGCAGGGAGCAGCAGAGCCGGCGCGGCTCCTCCAGCGCCGTGCCTTACACTGAGCCCTGTCCCGCGCCTGAAGTAATTTATCCCGCAGCTCCACCTCCCGTCAGTGACGGCCCCCGTCTCCACAGACAGACGGCCGGCGGGGTCTGCAGTGAGCACAGGCGTCGGAGAGCTGCCTCCTCAGGCCACTTCTGCCGCTCCAGGCAGCCGCTCTCCGGTGGGTGTCCGGGGACAGCCGCCTCACAGCCCTCGTCACAGTGAGGCCAAAGCAAAGTCAGATCATCTCCGGGAGTCCCGGGGACGCAGGCACAAAGCGTCTCTGGAGGGAAGAAGAACAGCTGGGGACGCCGCCATTCAACTCAGGAACCGAGCGACTGGGCCGGCAGTGTTCTGGGGCTTTGTAACAGGTCAAGAGAGCAAGAGCATTGGCGTCCGGCTCCGTGGGAACACCGGCACACGCTCTCTGGTCCGTGCGAATGAATCCGCTCCCAGCAAGACTCTCCTTTCCACCAAGGCAGGGACCCAGTCAGCCGGCTAAGTGGCGGGGTCGGGACTAGCACCTCGGTCGGCCTGACGTGAAGCCTGGGAGGGAGCGTCCCAAGCACTATCTGCACCACAGAGAGAGAGAGAGAGAGAGAGAGCAAGAGCCCCGGACAGGGTAACGGAAGCTGGTCAGACTCAAGAGTCAAGACGCACAAGTTCCTCGCTCGTGTGAGGACCAGACTGCCGTCCGCCTCCAGTCTCTCTATCTTCAAATAAGGGACCGAGCTGCATGGTTGCCAGGTGTCCTTCCAAGTTTAACGTTGTTGACTACTCTTCTGAGAGGACTGAACTTAGAAGAAATCGTCTTAAGAATAAGAGCTCAGGTGTTGCCACTGGGCGGCAATGCTTCTACCTCAAAAGGTGAAGGCGCCCCCGGAACAAAGCCCCGTACTGGGGCTCACGGGGGTGAAGCTCACTTCTGCCGCACAGGGTTAGTGTGCCTAGACCGAAGGTGTGCGCTGAGCCAGAGGCACGTCTGAGAGACGCGTCTGAGAGGCCACGCCTGAGAGGAGAGGCACGCCTGAGAGGAGAGGCCACGTCTGAGAGGCACGCCTGAGAGGCCACGCCTGAGAGGAGAGGCACGCCTGAGAGGCCACATCTGAGAGGCACGCCTGAGAGGAGAGGCACGCCTGAGAGGCCACATCTGAGAGGCACGCCTGAGAGAAGAGGCACGCCTGAGAGGCCACATCTGAGAGGCACGCCTGAGAGGAGAGGCACGCCTGAGAGGCCACATCTGAGAGGCACGCCTGAGAGAAGAGGCACGCCTGAGAGGCCACATCTGAGAGGCACGCCTGAGAGGAGAGGAACGCCTGAGAGGCCACATCTGAGAGGCACGCCTGAGAGGCCACGTCTGAGAGGCCACATCTGAGAGGCACGCCTGAGAGGCCACGCCTGAGAGGCACACCTGAGAGGAGAGGCACGCCTGAGAGGCCACATCTGAGAGGCACGCCTGAGGAGAGGAACGCCTGAGAGGCCACATCTGAGAGGCACGTCTGAGAGGCACTCTTGAGAGGCCACGTCTGAGAGGCCACGTCTGAGAGGCCACGCCTGAGAGGCCACGCCTGAGAGGCCACGTCTGAGAGGCACGCCTGAGAGGCACGCCTGAGAGGCCACGCCGCACTAGGCACCCTCGTGAGGGCCCGGCAGACACGCAGACTGCGTGGTGTATGTGCCGTCTGTCTGCTCAGTGCATGTGCCGGGCGTGATGGGCTCCAGTCTGCGGGACCCGCCTTAAGTTACACGGCTGGTGGTGGGCGGAGCCCGAATTCGAACCCAGGTGCTGACTGTTGACTCTGGGACCCATATCATCATCTCCAGAGCCCGTGCCTTTAGCCAGTAAGTGAAATTCCCACAACAAGTGACGAATAAGCAAATGCCTGGTAGTTCACCACTCATGGAAGTGAATCTGTTAATTAAATTTTGAGAGTCATATCTGACTTCTGCAGAGAGTGACTAAGTGCGGTGATCCTCAGTCTCTCAGGAGCAGAGATTCTAGCACTTGCCGTGACCTCTGCAGGACTCACCGCAGCTGCTTTCTGGCCTTCATCCCAGAGATGACGTGGCCATCTCTTCTTGCTCAGTATCTGGAACAATCCCTCAGTCAGCCTTTGCTGGGTGGGCGAAGGCATCTAGGAGAAACCACTTTTCCTTTCTCAGATACACATGTGTCCTGGAACTTGTGTTCCTCATTCTGGTACTTAAAATATAAGGATGATCACTCAGCGCAGCTAGGGCGCACTCACAGTAACTTTCCTTCAAATCATAGTGTCAGCGTCACAGTCTCAGACTCTCTTCAGCTTGTCACATGCTGTCCCCTAGGCCTGCACTCAGAGATGCTCACTTGGGCAGTGTGCTGTTTGGGGTGTGTGAGACCCTGGTCAGAGCCCAGCCTCCACCACAAATAAGAAAGTTTGGGTGCTGTGGCCTCTTCCACTGTCTATAAAAACCAACCAGCAAACCTGCAGTCTTTTAGTAAAAGTGCTATCTGCTCAGGATTTTTCATTTTTATTTATTTATTATTGGATAGAGACAGAGAAAAATTGAGAGGCAACAGGAGATAGTGAGGGAGAGAGACAGAGACACCTGCTGCCCTTCTTTACCACTCGTGAGTGAAACTTTCCTCCTGAAGGTGATGACTGGGGGCTTGAACCTGAGTCCTTGCACACTGTAGTGTGTGCACTTTACCAGGTACACCGCAGCCTGATTGTCAGTATTGTTCTTTCTTCCTTTGTCTCCTCTTTTCCACCTCACTTTTCATTCACATATATATATAGAGAGAGGCAAAGGCAAAAGAGAGAAAGAGACCACGGGGGGGGGGGGAGATTCTGATGGTGGCACAGCTGGTTAAGATCTCACATTATAGCAAGGACCTGGGTTCAAGCCCCCCCGGTCCCCAGCTGCAGGGGGAAAGCTTCGCTAGTGCTGCAGCAGGGCTGCAGGTGCCTCTCTCTCTTTCTCTCTCTCTCTCTCTCTCTCTCTCTCTCTATCTATCTATCTTCCCTCACCTCTCAATATTTATCTTTATTCAAAATAAATATTTTAATGTACTCTTTAAGAGAGAGAGAGAGAGGACACAGCACCAAGACTTTCTTCATGTGGGGAGGGGGCAGGAGAGGCTTGAACCTGGCTCTTGAGGCTGGAAAAGCAGCCCATTGTGTGAGGCCCTCTCAGCCCGTGTCTGTTCAGTATTATAACCATGCAGCTTTTTCCCTTAAAGAACTTTACTGACAATTCTTCAAAGAAAGAAGCAGTTCACCACGGTTTCTGGAAAGCAGCACAGAGCTTCCCGCTGAGGATGAAGTAGAATGTGGCCCAGAGTCCTGGGGCAATGGGTCCATATCTTCTTTTCAAGCATGCATCCCGTTAGCCATGCAGATTCCATCGCCCGTAGGAGAGCCCCCAGGGAGAGCAAAGGTTTCTGAGTCCTTCTGAGGGTGGGATGCGGGGGGTGGTTTAATAAACAAAGTGCTCAGAACAGAACGTCACACCTGTTAGTGGCACCGAACAGGGAGAATGCTGCCAGAACAGGGCCACTGCAAAGTCTTACCCAAACCGCAAGCACTGACAGCACAGCACACAAGGGAGTCTTAGATACCTCTCTCTGTGGCGTTTGTCAGGTTAAGAGCTGCATCAGAAACAGGAAAAAGCACATCAGATGCTGTGTGGGCATGGACGGGCAGCTCCCACTAAGAAGGACTGATCTCGAGGAGAGAAGTCAGCCAGCAGCCCAGTACTGTTCCCAGGAGAGCTGGCTCCTGTAGTTAGATTACCAGCAATTGCGACTTCACACACACACACACACACACACACACACGCACGCGCGCACACACACAGGCACATACACACACATAGGCACATACACACACACACACACAGGCACACACACACACAGGCACACACACACACACAGGCACACACACACAGGTACACACACACAGAGACACACACACACACAGAGACACACACAGGCACACATACACAGGCACACACACATACACAGGCACACACACATACACAGGCACACACACACAGGCACACACACACAGGTACATACACACAGGTACACACACACACAGGCACACACACAGAGACACACACAGGCACATACATACACAGGCACACACACAGGCACACACACAGGCACACACACACAGGCACACACATACACAGGCACACACATACACAGGCACACACATACACAGGCACACACACAGGCACACACACACAGGCACACACACACAGGCACACACACAGGCACACACACACAGGCACACACACAGAGGAACACACACAGAGGAACACACACAGAGGCACACACATACACAGACACACACATACACAGGCACACACAAACACAGGCACACATACACAGGCACACATACACAGGCACACATACACAGGCACACATACATACACAGGCACATACATACACAGGCACACATACATACACAGGTACACACACAGGCACACACACAGGCACACACAGGTACACACACACAGGCACACACATACACAGGCACACACATACACAGGCACACACAAACACAGGCACACACAAACACAGGCACACATACACAGGCACACATACACAGGCACACATACACAGGCACACATACATACACAGGCACACATACATACACAGGCACACATACATACACAGGCACACATACACAGGCACACATACACAGGCACACACAGGCACACATACACAGGCACACACATACACAGGCACACACATACACAGGCACACACATACACACACACACACACATACACAAGCACACACACACATACACACACAAAAACGTGGTATACAAGTTATTTATTTTTTTTGGCCTTTTGCAATTCTGTCTGTTGTCTTATACACTGTATGTATCTACAAACTGTTTTCCAAGAGGAATCTCCAGTGACGGGTCAGTCCTGGGTGCAGACAGTACAGCCTAGCAGACTTCAGGGGACGGGCTGTTGGCAAGTGCCCTGCAAAGTGACCAGGGCCCATGTGGCAAGCTCACCGACCACGGCCAGATAACTTGCTCTCCAACTTGTCCTCTAAAATGTGGCCCCATGTCAAGAAGAAAGTCTACTTTTGACATCCCTTTGGAAACAGGGACAGTTTATTTTTATTTAATGTTAATTTTTATCTTTATTTCCTGCATAGAGACAGCCAGGAATCAAGAGGGAATGGAGATGATCATGAGGGAGAGAGACAGAGAGACACCAGCAGCCCTGCTTCAACACTTGCAAAACTTTCCCCCCTGCAGGTGGGGATGGAGGGCTTGAGCCCCGGGTCCTTGTGCACTGTGACATGTGGGCTCAACCAGGTGCGCCACCACCCGGCCCCCAAACAGGGGCTGTCTAAGTAGCCACTGGGCCAACACTAGCCCCCAGCCTTGGCTGCCTGCCCTCCCACTCTGCTGCGAAGACACCACTTGTTCCTTGTGCTGCTGAGAACCAACCCTCTTCTCTGCTTCAGCTTCACTTCTGCCCAGATTTCCCTTCTTTATTGATTGGTTGGTTGGTTGACTGATTGATTTTACATGTTTCTTTAGTTGTCACAGGCTTATCACTGAGGCTCGGCGCAGGCACTTGGAATCTACTACTTCTAGCGGTCACTTTTTCCCTTTTTTCTCTCTATTTTCTTTAACAGGACAGAGAGAAATTGAGAGGAGAAGATATATAAGAGAATAAGATAGACACTTCTGTGGTCAGGGAGGTGGCACAATGGGTAAAGTACTGGACTCTCAAGCAGGAGGTCCTGAGTTCAATCCCTGGCAGCACATGTTTCTCAGTGATGTCTGGTTCTTTCTCTCTCTCCTCCTATCTTTCTCTTTAATAAATAAATAAAATCTTAAGAGAAAAGACACGTGTCGCCCTGCTTCACCACTCATGAAACATCCCCCCTGCAGGTGGAAAGCAGGGGCTAGAACCTGGATCCTTGTGCTTGGTAGAGTGTGTGCCACCCCGGCCCCCCAAGAGTGGCAAGCGGTCCAGACACACAGGCACCAGACACACAGCCACCAGACACACAGCCACCAGACACACAGCCACCAGACACACAGCCACCAGAAGCCTGATACCTTCCGATGCTGGTCTGTCTACATTTGGGTCTTGACTGCTCTGCTCGCAACCAGTTTCTACGCACAACACAGGACTCATCTGTGTGTCACATTCACAGACGGAAAAACACAAACTCAGCCCCAGACAAACAACCTATTTCACAATAGTCAAGCCAAAGAATATCAGGGAAACTTACTGGAAATCTGTAAGAAGGTAGATGTTTATCATTTTTTTCAATAACTTGTCCAATTATTTAAAATGTATATATATATGACCTTGACCTCCCCAGCTATAAAAACAAGAAGCATCCCATTCTCTTATTAGAAGGTTTTAGATTCTGTGGTATAGTTTTGGTCTGTTTGTTTTTACAAATCACAGTTTTTAAAGGGAGAATATCTTTCTGCTCAAGAATAAGGAAGTAACATCAGAGCTGTGCCCTTAAGAGGCCACGGTCTCCATGGCGGCCTCTCTCCAGAAAGACTCCAGCCTCTGCTCAGACGCACACACTGTCATCTGCCTCCCGGTGCCCACCTGCCTGGCCTCTGGTTTACCAAGGGGAAACCGTTTGGGAAAAGAGACATGAGAAAACAGGGCCACGTAGAGCAATCCTCGGAGTATCTGACAGCTAACGTAAAACATGGAGCAGACTAAAGAAACTGGAGGACTGTCTACAGGCTTTCATGTCCGACACAGAAACACCAGCTTGTGCATTTTATATGGAGGATTCTCAAATTCAGACAGACACAAGCATAATTATCATCTGGGTGATACACGGAATTATGCCACAAAACCGGTATTTTCCTATCTGTGGGAAACCAATGAAAGAAATGGCCTCAGTGCCATGTGCTGCATCAAAGCAAAGGACTCCGGAAGGGAGGGCTGGGGGGAAAGGTGCTGTGTGCCTGGTACATGGCAGTGGAAAGGGCCCAGGTGGGGGTGGGACAGACGCCTGTCACGGGAGAAGAGAAACTGTCCGTGTGCCAGCACCTGTGCTCCCAGCGGCTCACTCTCCAGGGCTGATATGGAGAAACAAAACTAAAAGTAAATAAAAAGAGAAGTCACCTCACCCATAAAGTGAGCTTCTAGTGAACATAAGGACACCTTTGTGAGTCCACATCTATTTTGGTTTATCACTGTCCATTCGTTCTATTCGGAGGCAGAGGAGAGATGATCTTAGCGAGAGGGCAGAAATCACAAGCCAGTGTGATTGGCCAGATATGGGGTAAGCGCAGGTGGCGCAAAGCACAAGGACCAGCATAAGGATCCTGGTTCAAGCCCCCGGGTCCCCACCTGCAGGGGAGTCGTTTCACAGGCGGTGAAGCAGGTCTGCAGGTGTCTATCTTTCTCTCCCTCTCTATCTTCCCTTCCTCTCTCCATTTCTCTCTGTTCTATCCAAGAACAACAACAACAATAAAACAACAAGGACAACAAAAGGGAATAAATAAACAAAAAATAAATATTAAAAAAAAGACTGGCCAGATTGCCTTCAGCAAGACAATCTCAACTTCAGAAACATTAAAATCCACCATAAGGTAACCAAAAAATAGCCACCGGTGACTGTAAGGAATGATTATGAAACACACTCTAGACTCAATAAAGTGTTTTTAAAATAGCCACCTTAGAATTTACAAGGTATAACATAAACTCTGGCCCTCTTCACACCCTGCTAAAAACCTCTCACAGATTCCCGTATCACAGGAATATCTGATTCTAGGATGACTTTCCCAGGGGAAGCCCCTCCACGGTGAATATCTGAAACTAGGCTGAGACCCTCTGGCCAATATTAGCTCAATATACTTATATAGTTCTCACTAATAGACATCCCGTAGGCTAATTTTCTAAACTTTCATTTACTTTATGAGTCAGTGGTATCTTATCAAATGTAGAAAACTGTCCATTGAGAAATCAGAGAACAGGTAAGATTTAGTGTTGGATCCTCCAAATCATCATGCTGTCCAAAATTCTGGGTTGCTTTCTATAAGAAATTGAAAGGAAGGGACCAGGCAGTGGGGCACCTAGTTGAGCTTTCACAACACAGTGTGCAAGGACCCAGGTTCAAGTCCCTGGTCTCCACCTGCAGGCGGAAGCTTCATAAGTGGTGAAGCCGGGCTGCAGGTGTCTGTCTATCTCCTCCTCCTCTCTCAATTTCTCTCTGTCTCTAGCAAATAATGAAGAAGAAGAAGAAGAAGAAGAAGAAGAAGAAGAAGAAGAAGAAGAAGAAGAAGAAGAAGAAGAAGAAGAAGAAGAAGTAAATAAGGAGAAGGAGGAGGAGGAGCAGCAGGAGGAAGAGGAACAGGAGGAAGAGGAGGAAGGGGAAGGCAGAATGAAATGGAGAAAATGGCCAGCAGCTGTAGCTCCTGGGACACGTTTTCCCTCGCACAGAGCTAGAGCACTTTCTCCATCACACTGTCTTTGCAGATTGACTCCTTTGCTAACAACGTGACATGTCAGATTCATGAGGACCCAGGCCCAACATTCTGCAGTCTCCAACCAGTTATTGTAGTCACAATGTAGTCTCACTAACATCAGAGCCAAATGCTTAGATAAGACTTTCCCCTGATTTTACTCTAGGATAGAGAAGGGTAGTAGAACTCCAAAATTCATGTTGCAGACTCACAAACAGAATGGCAGATGTCATTTTATTATAATGGTATGACATTTGGAGGCCATATATTTTTTTCCAAAGCATAATATATTGCAAAGTTCCTTTGGGGGTGAGGGGGGACTGGCTGTGCGCAGCGGGTTAAGCGCACATGGTGCGAAGCACAAGGACTGGTTCAAGGTTCAGGGTTTGAGCCCCCCCCCCCCCCGCTCCCCACCTGCAGAGGGAGTGCTGCTTCACAAGTGGTGAAGCAGGTCTCCCCCTCTCTGTCTTCCCCTCCTCTCTCCATTTCTCTCTGTCCTATCCAACAACAACGGCACCAATAGCAACAGTAACAACCACAACAACAATGAAACAACAAGAGCACAACAAAAAAAGGGGGGAAGCCTCCAGGAGCAGTGGATTTGTAGTGCAGGCACTGAGCCCCAGCAGTAACTCTGGAGGCAAAAAAAAAAAAAAAAGAAAAGAAAAGAAAAGGAAAAAGAAAAGAAAGTTTCTTTTGTAAAATTTCAAGATTACAGAACTATATAAAGTAAATGAGAAAAGTTAAAAAAGAAAGAAAGGAAGAAAAAGCTCATCCATGTAATTGTGCAGACAGCACTGGTGACTGTTAGGGCTGGTATGTGCACTCTCGTGTGTGGTGTGTAGGACGCCTCCTTCACCTTGCCTTTCAGCTTACAGTCACAGCAGTGTTTATGATGATGCAGCGTTTGTAAAGAGATAGAATAGGGAGTCGGGAGGTGGCGCAGCGTGTTAAGCACACATGGCACAAAGCGCAAGGACTGGCTTAAGTGTCCAGGTTGGATCCCCCGGCTCCCCACCTGCAGGGGAGTCACTTCACAGGTGGTGAAGCAGGTCTGCAGCTGTCTGTCTTTCCCCCTCTCTGTCTTCCCCTCCTCTCTCCATTTCTCTCTGTCCTGTCTAACAATGAATGACATCAACAATGACAACAATAACTACAACAATAAAAAACAAGGACAACAAAAAGGGAAAATAACTTAATAAAATATTAAATTTTTTAAAAAGAGAGGATAATATTTTATACATAACAAGTACTAATCATTAATTATCAGATATATGAAATAAACATTAAAAACAGCAAATAGTTTTAAATGGTTTACTGTGTGCCTATGTTAATTCATCTAAATATCGCAACAACCTCAGCAATAGTTATTACTATTACCCCCTTTGCAGAGGTAAAGAAATGAAGATCTAATATTCAGATATGCTATTAGGTATCACATTATATAGACGTTCCATTCTTTTTAATGATCACATGCAATCTCATCACACATTTCCATAATCTCCAACTGAAGAATATTGAGAGTCTTTGAAAAAGCTGAAGATTTAAGGTTTCCATCAATTCAGAAAGCTCTCATTTATTATACTTTTGAATATAACCTCTCATATTTTCTTTCTCTGTATCTTCAGTTTTGTTTTTTTTTTCCTTTTCGTGAACCAGAGCCTGGCATCTGTGTGACTGACTACTCACAGACTGCTTTTCATTCAGACAGAAGGAGGGATAGACAGTGGAGCTGCCCCCGTGCTAAGACAGGGACCTGCCCCTCGCTACCAACACAGATGACCTGCCAGGTGGGCCACTCCTCTGACCTTCCCTAAATTCTTTCTTTTTCTATTTTTAGAAATTTATTTAAGGAAAGAGACAGAGAAACCTGCAGCCCTGCTTCACCACTCGTGAAGCCTTCCCCCTGCAGGTGGGGGCCAGGGGCTGGAACCTTGGTCCTTGTGCCCTGTAATGTGTGCATTAACCAGATGCACCACCGCCTGAGCCCTTTCTATTTTTATTAGTGATTTAATATTGATTTACAAAGTTATAAGATAACAGGGGTATAATTCCACACTGTTCCCACCACCAGAGTTCTGTGTCCCCATTTCCTCCATCGGAAACTGCAGTGGTTCTCCCAAGATCACAGATATGGGCTATTATTTCTATAATTACATCTATATATTTGCCCATTTTTACCTATAGTCCTGCCTTCTCTTCCTTTCTCTCTGTTTAAAATATTTTTTGGGTAGTCAGGAGATGGCTCAGTGGATAAAGCATTGGATTCTCAAGTGTAAGGTCCTGAGTTCAATCCTTGGCAGCACATGTCTCTCTCTCTCTCTCTCTCATCTTTCTCAATAATTAATAAATAAAATATAGTTTTAAATAATAATTTTGGGGCATTATCTTTATTTATTTATTGGATACAGACAGCCAGAAATCAAGAGGGAAGATACTCAGAGGGAGAGAGACAGAGAGACACCTGCAGCCCAGCTTCACCACTCGTGAAGCTTTCCCCCTGCAGGTGGGGACCAGGGACTCGAACCTGGGTCCTTGTGCACTGTGACATGTGCACTCAGCCAGGTGCGCCACCACCCGGCCCTCCTTCTCTCCCTTTCTGGTCACACACACACTACCACGACTTCAGAGCATCCCTCGGTTCATCCTCATCCTATAGACACTTCTGTGCACTGAATTCTAAATTCTCGGGAAGTGGCTTCCAGGGCATGTCTTGTATCCTTAGGAGAATACACCAGTCATCATCCGTGGAGACTTGATTTCAACCATTATATTTTCATTCGCAAAATCTGTTTAGTTCTTTATCGGAACTGCCCTTCTTAATTTTCAGTTTTTCTTCCTCCATTTGTATCTTGAATCAAACAATTATTTTTAGTCTCTATCATATTTATCTGTAAGCCAAATCACTGGGACTTTAACCCTTTTCAGTACCGTTAGCTACTCTCAGTCAAGACCAGCTGTTCCCTGTGAATGCCATGATTCCTTTCTATAAATGCATCCTTTACTTCCTGCGACAAGCATATGTCACATGGCCATGACGTTTCTTTTTATTTCACTAACTTTATTGTTTGTAAAATTATGGCTCAAGAATTTTATATATTTTTTCCAGCTAGGTATTCCCACACTATGCTAGTAATATAACTCCCGTATGAGATTTATCGCTGAGCTATAAGAGGATTTCATTTCCCCTCACAGCTAGAATTCAAATAGAGAAAGTCAAGCTTGGGGCTGGGAGGTGGTGTACTGGGTTGAGCACACATGTTACAGTGCACAAGGACCTGGGTTCCCTCTGCAGGTGGAGACCAGGGATTCGAACCCAGGTACTTGTGCATTGTAACATGTGCACTCAATCAGGTTCACCACCACCCAGCCCCTGGCCAATATTTATATATGCTTTAAACTAACTATATATCTATGTCTATGTCTATTTCTATATCTGTATCTATATCATCTATATCTATATCTATCTCTATATAGCTATCTCTATCTCTATCTCTGTATCTGTATCTATATCATCTATATCTATCTCTCTATCTCTATCTCTGTATCTGTATCTATATCATCTATATCTATCTCTCTATCTCTATCTCTGTATCTGTATCTATATCATCTATATCTATCTCTCTATCTCTATCTCTGTAACTGTATCTATATCATCTATATCTATCTCTCTATCTCTATCTCTGTATCTGTATCTATATCATCTATATCTATCTCTCTATCTCTATCTCTGTATCTGTATCTATATCATCTATATCTATCTCTCTATCTCTATCTCTGTATCTGTATCTATATCATCTATATCTATCTCTCTATCTCTATCTCTGTATCTGTATCTATATCATCTATATCTATCTCTCTATCTCTATCTCTGTATCTGTATCTATATCATCTATATCTATCTCTCTATCTCTATCTCTGTATCTGTATCTATATCATCTATATCTATCTCTCTATCTCTATCTCTGTATCTGTATCTATATCATCTATATCTATCTCTCTATCTCTATCTCTGTTTCTGTATCTATATCATCTATATCTATCTCTCTATCTCTATCTCTGTTTCTGTATCTATATCATCTATATCTATCTCTCTATCTCTATCTCTGTATCTGTATCTATATCATCTATATCTATCTCTCTATCTCTATCTCTGTATCTGTATCTATATCATCTATATCTATCTCTCTATCTCTATCTCTGTATCTGTATCTATATCATCTATATCTATCTCTCTATCTCTATCTCTGTATCTGTATCTATATCATCTATATCTATCTCTCTATCTCTATCTCTGTATCTGTATCTATATCATCTATATCTATCTCTCTATCTCTATCTCTGTATCTGTATCTATATCATCTATATCTATCTCTCTATCTCTATCTCTGTATCTGTATCTATATCATCTATATCTATCTCTCTATCTCTATCTCTGTATCTGTATCTATATCATCTATATCTATCTCTCTATCTCTGTATCTATATCATCTATATCTATCTCTCTATCTCTCTCTCTGTATCTGTATCTATATCATCTATATCTATCTCTCTATCTCTATCTCTGTCTCTGTATCTATATCATCTATATCTATCTCTCTATCTCTATCTCTGTATCTGTATCTATATCATCTATATCTATCTCTCTATCTCTATCTCTGTATCTGTATCTATATCATCTATATCTATCTCTCTATCTCTATCTCTGTATCTGTATCTATATCATCTATATCTATCTCTCTATCTCTATCTCTGTATCTGTATCTATATCATCTATATCTATCTCTATCTCTGTATCTGTATATCATCTATATCTATCTCTCTATCTCTATCTCTGTATCTGTATCTATATCATCTATATCTATCTCTCTATCTCTATCTCTATCTCTGTATCTGTATCTATATCATCTATATCTATCTCTCTATCTCTATCTCTGTATCTGTATCTATATCATCTATATCTCTCTATCTCTATCTCTGTATCTGTATATCATCTATATCTATCTCTCTATCTCTATCTCTGTATCTGTATATCATCTATCTCTATCTCTCTATCTCTATCTCTGTATCTGTATCTATATCATCTATCTCTATCTCTCTATCTCTATCTCTGTATCTGTATCTATATCATCTATCCCTATCTCTCTATCTCTATCTCTGTATCTGTATCTATATCATCTATCCCTATCTCTCTATCTCTATCTCTGTATCTGTATCTATATCATCTATATCTATCTCTCTATCTCTATCTCTGTATCTGTATCTATATCATCTATATCTATCTCTCTATCTCTATCTCTGTATCTGTATCTATATCATCTATATCTATCTCTCTATCTCTATCTCTGTATCTGTATCTATATCATCTATATCTATCTCTCTATCTCTATCTCTGTATCTGTATCTATATCATCTATATCTATCTCTCTATCTCTATCTCTGTATCTGTATCTATATCATCTATATATATCTCTCTATCTCTATCTCTATCTCTGTATCTGTATCTATATCATCTATATCTATCTCTCTATCTCTATCTCTGTATCTGTATCTATATCATCTATATCTATCTCTCTATCTCTATCTCTGTATCTGTATATCATCTATATCTATCTCTCTATCTCTGTATCTGTATCTATATCATCTATATCTATCTCTCTATCTCTATCTCTGTATCTGTATCTATATCATCTATATCTATCTCTCTATCTCTATCTCTGTATCTGTATCTATATCATCTATATCTATCTCTATATCTCTATCTCTGTATCTGTATCTATATCATCTATATCTATCTCTCTATCTCTATCTCTGTATCTGTATATCATCTATATCTATCTCTCTATCTCTATCTCTGTATCTGTATCTATATCATCTACATCTATCTCTCTATCTCTATCTCTGTATCTGTATCTATATCATCTATATCTATCTCTATATATCTATCTCTATCTCTGTATCTGTATCTATATCATCTATATCTATCTCTATATATCTATCTCTATCTCTATATCTGTATCTATATCATCTATATCTATCTCTCTATCTCTATCTCTGTATCTGTATCTATATCATCTATATCTATCTCTCTATCTCTATCTCTGTATTTGTATCTATATCATCTATATCTATCTCTCTATCTCTATCTCTGTATCTGTATCTATATCATCTATATCTATCTCTCTATCTCTATCTCTGTATCTGTATCTATATCATCTATATCTATCTCTCTATCTCTATCTCTGTATCTGTATCTATATCATCTATATCTATCTCTCTATCTCTATCTCTGTATCTGTATCTATATCATCTATATCTATCTCTCTATCTCTATCTCTGTATCTGTATCTATATCATCTATATCTATCTCTCTATCTCTATCTGTATCTATATCATCTATATCTATCTCTCTATCTCTATCTCTGTATCTGTATCTCTATCTCTCTCTATCTCCCTATCTCTCTCTATCTCCCTATCTTTCTCTATCTCTCTCTATCTCTTTCTCTATCTCTCTCTATATCTCTATATATCTCTATATCTCTCTATATATCTAGATCTAGATATAGATATACTAGGGATACAGAGAAAAATACCAGAGCACACACTGCTCATCTCCCGTTTGCAGTGGTGCTTGGGATTGAACCTTGGACCTTGGATCCTGAGACATGAGAGTCTTTTTGCAGAACCATTATGCTGTCTTCCCAGCCCTTGATATTTTATTCTTTTTATAAAAATTATATTTATTTATTTGTTGGACAGAGACAGTCAGAAATTGAGAGGGAAGGGGGTGATGGAGGAGACAGACAGAGAGACAGCTGTAGCCCTGCTTCACCACTCAAGAGGCTTTCCCCCTGCAGGTGGGGACCAGGGATTTGAACCCAGGTCCTGGCATATTGTAAACTGAGTGCTCAACCCGGTGTGCCACCGCCTGGCCCCGATATTTTATTCTTACAGTCAGGAAAATGCAAAGTCTTTCACCAGAGAAGCACATTAGCCAATTGGGGAAAGATGGCCGACCCATTGGCCTGTCTTAATTTCTGTGGTTCTAATCTCTAAACAAGACTTTCTGTGCCAACCACCACTCCACAGGGGCTAAGACCAGAGACCCTGTCACTACAGAAGTTTTAAAACCAGTCTTGCTGGATCCAGGTGCTGCGCCCCTCTCAATCCCTTTAGGCAATGAGTGCAGGACACATTGCCGCACTAGCTTTGTGTCTTCAATTTCAAGTCCTTTCTGGCTTGTAATGACATTTTATTACCATGAGGTGTGCAGCTAGCCCAGCATTCCTGCCTGTTTGTAGATATATGTTCCTTTTACATTTGCATGTCACGTCTCTGGAGTTCTGCATATCTAATCCCAAGTCTGTGTATTTGGTGCATAAAGATTTCAGGACTCATTTCCACCCCTCCTTGGAATATTCTCAAACCCTTTGCCTTCCGTTTCTCTTATGCTTATATGTTGCCTTTGCATATAAAACATTTAGTTTTCTGCTCCTCCTGGATTTCTGTCAGGGCTGCTAGGTTTCCCGTGGTGTGGGATGCAGGGCAGGGGAGGAGGGGGACCACGACTGTGAAAGCTGAAGCTTCTGTGGGGTCAAGGTCTGAGTCTGCTCCCTACCAAAGCCCGGTATGTCCCAGGAATCTTGGCTTGTCTGTGGCTCACTCCCATTCCCACAGTTATTTTAAAAATCTTTCCTTTCTCCTCACTCTTCCTTCTGTATCTTTTCCCTTGACAAACATTTTCAGGGCCATCAGAACAGAACTTTCTCAAATTCTTTCCACCAATCGTATTAACGTATCCACACAATGTCGGAATATAACCCTTCTCTACTTCTTCCTATTACAAGGAAGGAAGTTCCCTCTTCCTCTCTAAGTCCAATGACCATCAAAGCCTGGATACTTCTGAACAGAAAAGAGGAACTCTATTAATAATTATTCTGGGATGACAGGTGTAACTCTGGGCAAGTGGGGACATATGGCCACCCCCAGCCCTTGCTCCACTTGCCTTGAATATGTCACTTTTGCCACCTCCACACATAGGTTCTTTTGAAGGTTCCCCCCTACCTCTTTCTTGTTAAAAGTTTCTTCTTTCTGGGCTCCTTCTCATTCAGAAGTTTAATATTTTCATTTTTAAAAATATAAATATTGTGTTGGCAGAGGAAGAGGCCAGGAGTGGGGGTGCTGTGAGGACACCTGTCAGGGAAGATGAATGACTGTACATGTCTGACAACTGTCTCCTGAGCCACTATTTCTCCTGATAAAGTTGTGTTTTCAGAAAGAGAAATCTGTGACCACACACCTACAGACCTCACATTGTCTCCACTACTATTTACCTTTCTGCTTTCCCTTTGCTCTGCCAAAGTTTTTGGAAAAAGTCTGGTCTCGGTGTCTTTCTTCTCATTAATTCCCATGCTATATTACTTACAGAATGTTGGCTTCTCTCGTCTCTGTGCTGACACAGCTGGTGATGACACCACACACAACTGCTGTCCCCATACAGAAACAGCACACCTAGCACTGCCCACTCGGAGAGAACGCTGGTCTGTGCAGCCTTGTTTGACCTTGCTGTGTCTTGGCTTTCCAAAACAAAACAGTGACTGGATCTTGCTTACAGACTGGTAGTGAGAATTAAATAGAAGATTGCACAGCAAGGATCTTGCATGTTAAAATATTGTTCATGCCTCAGGCCAGAAAGATATGTCAGTGGGGAGGGAGCATGCTTCAAGGCACAAATCAGCAGGTAAGAGCCTTAGTTCCACAAAGGAGTTTCTGTGCACCAGGGGTACCTCTGGAGCTGTGAAGTGTCTGTCTGTCTACTATCTATCTATCTATCTATCTATCTATCACCTATCAATCATCTATCTACCTATCAATGATCTATAATCTATCTTTCTATCTACCTATCATCTATCATCTCTATCTCTTTCTCTTTCTCTCTCTCACTCATCAGATTAGAATGATAGTCATGTGTGGCCATGCTTGAGTTAAGTGCTTCCAACAATAATTATGTATGTTACCCTTTGAATCTCTAATGACAAGACAGAAGGCTGACTATTTGACTTGCCATCCTAGAGAAGGAGTCATCTAGGGTGACAACTGAAAAGGAACTTGACTTTTGTGTAGGAGAACATTTTCTGTGGCAGATTAAGATTCTGTGACTTCATCGCCCTACATTTGCAGCCAGACAAGCTGTTGTCCTCAGCACTTGCAGGGCAGGGCAGGCCGGGCTCTCTGCTCTCCTCGTGCACGTGAGTGTGTGTGTGATCACAGTACCTGAGCATGAAGTGACAGGACAGCATCCTCACTCCATTTTGCTCGGTCTCACGATCTCATTTACTTACACACAGCTCAGGGGCTCTTCCCATTGCTTTTTCAACACTTCTGGGACATACATGAACTTGGCCCTTTCTTAAGTAGATCATGCCTGCATTATAGTTGTGGAAATGCTTCCAGTTTTTATTTAAATGGAATTAAGTTTTCAGCACATTAAGAGGCAGAACCTGACTGCTGCTGTTTGTTGGGACAGTAGTAAATTGACTTATGTGGCTGGTCAAGTGCTTGTTGCGAATGAGCATGGGGTGCAAAGACTGTCATGTGTTCTCATTGCTGTGTCCTGCTTTCATAGGATCCAGAAGGATCAATTTATCTACCGGTAGATTCTTTAAATGTTATGAGTTCTCAGTACTAGAAAGTTTAATAATATTTCTAACACATCTAGCAGATAAACCAGTGAACATGGCCACTTGAATGTCGGGAAGAAAGAAAATCATGATTGATTTCACTGGTAATACAACATTCAATGGCAGGGCAAGGCCAACTGTAACTGGAGGCCAATGAACTAAGACGTGTAGCAATTGTCCTCTAGTCAGAGCTGGTTTTATGTTTAAGAAAATAATATAAAATTGTATCTTGAAAAAGAATATCTGTGTTCTGATTTGCTGAGTTAGTTGATTATAAATAAATGTTTAAGTGAAAACATTTGGTGAAGTAACAGATCTAGAACCAGGTTTGGTTGTATGCTTTGAGTCTTTTATTTCTCTCAACACCAGCCCTTTGCAACAAAATCTTAAATTAAAAAAAAACAAAACTGTTGGGAACATGTGTGAGCCTGATAGAGCTTAGGGAGAACCACCCCCATCTTTGGATGGAGGTCTGAGAAGATAACCTCTTGGTAAGTCTCTCTCAACCGAGGTGAGCATAAGGGGGGAAACTCAGACTTGGTTCTTTCCTTCTTGACTCTCAGGCCCACAGATACCCCAGTACTTCCCTCCATTAACTGCAGGCCACATGGCCACAGATTCACTCATTCAAAGTCACCTTCTGATCACAGAAGAACACACCTTATCACACAATTCATCACACACCTCAGACCCCAGACAAGAGAGATTCCAAACTATATGGCCTTTTGATATCCATCTTTTCTCTGTCTCACCCTATGGGTTTAACCCCTATGCTTCTCTCAAATACCTTTGGATAATTAAGTTGCTTGTGTTATGGAAAATAACTGTCTTGTATCTCATCAATTCCTGTCATACCAACCCCCTACCTTAGGGGCATGCTGACTGTTAAGAAACCTGTAATTTCTGTCATATTGCAACAATAATTACCTCCATTGCTTTTCTATTTAACTCATGTCAATTTTGCTAATAAATGGACTCTAGGATTCTGGGACTCGAAGGACTCAGATTCTAGATTCACAAATAAGAGTCCCCTGGTGTCTTTTACTTCGTGTCACCCCTGTCGTGAGCGAGAAAGAACCATCCCATTACCTTTCCCCTGGAGGACACCCTGACGGAGAAGGAGGGAGACACCCCGAAATCTGGCGCCCATAGCGTGGGGCAGAATTTCCCGACCCCAAGCACCCGGTTGAAAAAAATGCTGGCCCAACCGTAGAGGATTGGGACCGTGACTCCAGGAAATCAAGAAGCAGTACCAAAGTACATTGGAAGGTAACCCCGAGGCTCTCGTTTGAGTCCCTGTGATCTTTCTCTCCTTCTCCCTATCCTTCAAGCTCCAGGGAAGCTCGTGGAGTGGACGCAGAGAAGGAACCTCAGCAGATCAGAACCCTGGCCAGGCTCTGAGAAACTGAGTGTCCTTCCCCTGTTTAATCTTAAATGAGTCTGACCTAATTTTTTCCTCTCCCACTTTTGTGGCATTTTATTCTATACCCTCTCCTAATTTCTGAGTCAATCAGACATTAAAGTGGACCTAGGCATGGTCTTAAAACTTCTATTTACTGCTTAAAAGGAAAACGCAAAAGATAAAGCTTTTTTGTGACAGCCAGAGCCCTCAGAAAACGATTAAACCAGTTCTGAGTGAGATATTACCTGGCTAGCAAGTTATTCTTTAAAGAAAGAAAAATCAGTCAAACAAGACGGTCTCTTTAACTTAAAGGTTATTAGAGAACCAGCACACACTTTTGATAGCAATTTAATGATTTGTTTCTTTAAAAATCCAAAATGTACCTTAGCCCAGAAAATAAATTTCCAACATTTTTTTCTAGGCGTGGTGGTAAACTAAACCCGCCTGTTCCATCCGTGCAGCCAATCACATCACAGAGCTCCTGCTCCACAGATTGGAAAAGACTGCAGTCAATCATTCCTCTAGCCACACATGCCCCTCCTGGGGTCGGGGTGGGAGGGGAGTGGCTGTGAGCTAAGGAAAAAAATTTTTTCACCAAGAATGTCTGTTCTAAATTTGTGTGCTAACTTTGTTTTCACTAATGTGTGTTAACCCTCTGAAATAACTAGATTTTGTTTTAAGTTTTAAATAAGATTTAGTTAAGCTGAATGTGATTTTAAAGATCCTGACTTGTAGAGTTGGCACACCTTTACCGGACTAAAATATAAGACAGTTTCATCCTTCTGATAGCTAATATCAGCATCAATTCATTAGTTAAAAGATTTTCTGAGATCTCTAGGCATGGTAAAATGCCTCTACAGTCTCTCTCACTCTTGTGAGAATTGTAAACCTTAACAGCACCCCAATACCAACTGCTACTGTTTGTTATTTGTTAATTCCATGCTTGAACTGGCTTTCTAATAACCCAGTCAGTGTAGAGCAGTGGCCTTGCCAGGAATAAAGGGTTAAACATGATATTCCTAGCCTGATAAAAAAATTTTTTATTCGGTAGATGTGATTCAACAAAATTATTTAGTCTAATATTGTCATCTAAAATAAATGTAACAGTAAAAAATTATTTTTAAACATTTAAGCCATGAGGTTTATCTTAGCTTTTTAAGTGAAAGATCAATTAAGTTGTGTACCTACCCTTGTTTATAGCTGCCCTAAGGGTGTGATAAGCTTTGTGATAAACAAAGATTCTAACAAACTGAGTTTAAAATTGTTTAAGTGATTAAAAAAAATAGTAAGCATTTTATCATGTCAACACATTAGGTATTGACTTTCTATAACATACTGGTATATTTTAATAAAGAGCCTTCTAAAATCATATGAAGGAACTCAAGCCAATTCTAACCATTAAACTTCTAACTTGGTACACATTATTTTCTCTTAAGTAAATAATTATAGGTACAATCTACAGATGAAGAACCAACTGCTCATATGGTAAGATTTAAAGATAAACATTTTTCTTTTTTATTTATGGGTGTGTGATGACTCCTAAAGTCACTCATATCCTAAATTATTTTTTCTTCATTTTTTTACAAGCGTCTTAAATTTTAACGCTTGACCTGCCATAGTGAGAGCACTTTACTGGCTCCTGCTTTGTTTAATTAAGATCCTGCTATTCAGAATTTGAAGACTAATCCCCATTGATAAAAGCCAGTGCTCTCTGGCAGATTGATTTAACTCACCTGCCCATGTTTGGTAAACAATTTTTTTCTCAATTGGTACTTTTTCTAAATTTATGTGGGCTACAGCTCAAACAAGAAAAACTATAACCCTTAAGCTCAATTAATAAAAAAAGAAGGGGAATGCACCCCCCAGTATTCAGTTGGCTAAAGTATCAATGAAGTAACTTTACTAAACCTTCTTAATATTTACAGAAATTTGAATTGTCCATTTATTATATCTCATTGACAAAGCCACCCAATTTATAGAGACACATAGTCATAGAGACACTTTTTTTTTCTTTTTTCGTTTTTCAATGCTGGAATGTTTGTTTTCCTTTTATTATGGTGGATGACATTACCACTCTTGGAAAATCTACAGAGTCCCTGTTGGCAAGTCCTTATCATTAAAGGACACCATGCCAGTATATACTCTAGCTAACCTCACTAGCCTACTCAATTCCATTTCTGCTGACCTAATTTTCGTGTCAGTTTTTCTCTACCTGGTCCTTGCCTCCTAGTTTTTCTTATTCCACAGCTGACCCTCTATGAAGAAGAAGAATTTCATCAGCTGGCGCGGACCCACCAGAGGACCAGACGTGCTGTTTCTTCCCCTGGACATCACATCAACTGACCGCTTCCCTTGGAATTGCTGCTGGAGCTTTGGGACAATCTCTCTATGCTGCTGGACACATTGAAAATCAGCTCCAACAGTCCATTGACTTTATCTCTGACAGCTTGGAATCTCTCCAGAGACAGATAAATTCCCTTGCCAAGGTGGTACTCCAGAACCGTCGTGGTTTGGACTTAATATATGCAGAACGGGGTGGTCTTTGCCTAGCATTGCAGGAAGAATGTTGTTTTTTTTGTAAATGAAATTAGATTAGTAAAACCGAAATGTTAATATCTTGCACAAACTTAGCTGTGATATTAAGAATTCCTTTTCCTCTTTCGCTACTAACTCCTGGTTCTCTTCTCCTTTAACTACTTGGCTTCTGCCTCTCCTAGGCCCTTTGCTAGCTATGGTAGCTCTATCGCTGATTATCCCTTGCCTCATTCAATTCCTCAAGAAACGCATACATGACATAATTAATGTTACAGTACAGAGAGTCTCAGTTCACCCTTACACTCGTATTCCTTTAGAGGAAAGAAATGCTCTAACTGACATTGATCCATAAACTCTGTTCATTAATTAAAGAAATTAGGAGGAGATGTTGGGAACATGTGTGAGCCTGATAGAGCTTAGGGAGAACCACCCCCATCTTTGGATGGAGGTCTGAGAAGATAAGCTCTTGGTAAGTCTCTCTCAACTGAGGTGAGCATAAGGGGGGGAAACTCAGACTTGGTTCTTTCCTTCTTGACTCTCAGGCCCACAGATACCCCAGTACTTCCCTCCATTAACTGCAGGCTACATGGCCACAGATTCACTCATTCAAAGTCACCTTCTGATCACAGAAGAACACACCTTATCACACACTTCATCACACACCTCAGACCCCAGACAAGAGAAATGCCAAACTCTATGGCCTTTTGATATCCATCTTCTCTCTGTCTCACCCTTCTGGTTTAACCCCTATGCTTCTCTCAAATACCTTTGGATAATTAAGTTGCTTGTGTTATGGAAAATAACTGTCTTGTATCTCATCAATTCCTGTCATACCAACCCCCTGCCTTAGGGGCATGCTGACTGTTAAGAAACCTGTAATTTCTGTCATATTGCAACAATAATTACCTCCATTGCTTTTCTAATTAACTCATGTCAATTTTGCTAATAAACGGACTCTAGGATTCTGGGACTCGAAGGACTCAGATTTTAGATTCATGCTAAGAGTCCCCTGGTGTCTTTTACTTCGTGTCACCCCTGTTGTGAGCGAGAAAGAACCAGCCCGTTACCTTTCCCCTGGAGGACACCCTGACGGAGAAGGAGGGAGACACCCCGAAACAAAACTTAAGTTTAACCAGCTGCACCACTGCCCAGCCCCCATTATGTGTTTGTTATTAAAAGAAAAAAAAAGTAATGTCTTCAAATTTTTAAATAGGAAAGAATTTGTCCTACTATTGTACTATTATAGTGAATCTAGTGGGGGTAGATGGCATGATGGTTATGCAAAGAGACACTCAAGCCTCAGGCTCCCAAGTCCCAGGTTCAGTTCCTCACACCATCATACACCAGAGCTGAGCAGTGCTCTGGTAGGGGAAAAAAAAAAAAGCTTTCTCATGAATCTCGTGTTTTGTCCAAAAACACCTGTGACTTGTGGTGATAGAATATGACATTGTTACTAGTGGACTTTGTCTCCTTTCTCTTTTGTTGGTCTTGACTCTGTGACCTAAAGTCTGAAGTAGCTGAGGGAGAGACACTACGTCCAGTTCTGCTTCTGCAAGCCCAAGTGCGCCCTGCACGTCCAAAGGCGCAGCCTCTGCTGGCCACAGGGGGAGGAGAGACAAGTCCTTACCTTCAACCTCCAATGTCACCAGCTTGGAATACGCTGTCCCAAGGCTGTTTTTGGCCACACAGCGGTAATGCCCTGCATCTTCTTTTTGTACATTGTGGATCCTTAAACTCCCAGATTCAAGAACTGCGATGCGGGAGTTGTCCTAACAAGAAAAGGAATATGAGTGTCAACTATCACGGCTCTCCCAAGAAGACATTGCTCCACTGCACCCAGACCACCATCGTCATCACCCAAAACAAGAACTTCACATTTGCTTTGGCATGTTATATAGAACACACACTATTAAATAAGATGAACTAAATTCACTGAACAACGACTCCATTTTTATTTTATTCTATCGCATGGGACACCAAAAATTTGATTCCTTAGAAGTCGTAACTATCAGCATTTACATCAAAGGCACTATGCTCTCCACCACAGTCTACTCCTGTGACACACAACGGCCTCCTCTCCTTGACTCCTCCCCCCACCTCCCACTGCCATCTGGTCCTTCAAGTGGGATGTGCACCAGTCTTTATAACTAAGGGGAGTTAAGGAATCACACAAATCACCACAGGACATTCAATGTGTTTACTTACATAAAACAAAGATAACCAACATTGTACTTTATGTAGACTATCTGACATGTGTCTTTCCCTAAGTCGCTCCCCCCAGGTCATCTGAGCCTAGTAAGATAAAGAGCATCACGCCTGTGGCCTTGCTGAGTAGTAGGAATCATAAAGATGGGAGCAAACCCTGAGGGGTCATTGCAGTCAGTGGTCAAAGTTCAGGAACCGGTGGCAGCACCAACACTAGAGCACACCTGTTCGCAGGTTCAGGTCTTTGGGGGCCACTTGCAGAGGCCAGCTTCCTTCAGGAGCTGCAGAGAGTGATGCAGTAGTCTCTCTCCCCCCCCTCTTGTGAGGGTTTAAAATGGGTAGAGGAGTAATCCAAGGTAAATTGGTACAGGTGTAATCCAGGGGAAATGGGTACAGCTGTAATCCAGGGGAAATGGGTACAGCTGTAATCCAGGGGAAATGGGTACAGCTGTAATCCAGGAGAAATGGGTACAGGAGTAATCAAGGGGCCATCGTATAGGTGTAATCAAGGGGAAATGGGGACAGGTGTAATCAAGGGGCGATGGTATAGGTGTAATCAAGGGGAAATGGGGACAGGTGTAATCAAGGGGCAATGGTATAGGTGTAATCAAGGGGAAATGGGGACAGGTGTATAACCCAGAGGAAATAGTGGGAATACTTCAGGGAAAGATCCAGATGTTGGTTAGGCACCAGATCAATTTAACAGTTAAAAATCAACCAAACCTACTGCTAACTTTCTGCTTCTGTTAACCCTGCCACTTTCAGTAAGGAAGAATGCTTGTTTCTGGGAAAATAAGATGTTTTCGTACCAAGCTCTAACAGCCCCCCCCCACATTCATTATATTTCAGGTAAACAAGCCAAGTCCTGGAAACTGGCAAATATTGCATGTAACCAGTGCTGGCATATGCTGCAAAAGGATAAAAAGATGACTCCTAACTGTACTTATCGCTCAGCCTTTGAGTAGCTGCACTGTGAGTCTTCATTGGGCTGGACTCCGAGCTGAGGAGGCTTAAATAAAATTCACACTTGGTGTTCCTCTCCTCTGCTCTCCATTGTCTACCAAAGTATACCAAAGGAGACCACCTGGGACCCCAACAAGGCAGAACTAGAACGACTTCAGGAACCCACCAAATCAGCAGTGAGTGCAAACACATGTGGCTCCTGGACAGAGAGGAGTCTAGGGAGAGATTAAGTGGCTGGAAATAGTCCAGAAGTTTACCAATTGAACAACACCTCCAGTCTGTTTCACCAACAAAAAGATGGCTGAAGGGAGGAGAGGACTCACCTGAGACTCATCAAATGCAACTGTGGGTCTCCATTGCTACTGCCCTTAGAATCTGGAGCAACGGCAGGGAGGCCCTGTGCTGACACCAGGGGACAGAGAACTAGCCAGGAAAATCAGGAGAAGACCTATACCAGGTGGCCTAGCAGTGGGGTTGTGAGAGTCTCTTTGCATAACCACTGGATTATCTCTGCACCACCCTGCTTTATCTCTGGGTCAGGAGTCAGTGATTAAGCTAAGAAGACTACCTATAGTTTAAAAGCCCTCAGGCTCCCATACCCTACAGTGAAGAAAAAAAAAATTAAGGGGATTTTAAGACACTGATATCCAACTCAGGGATTAAAATACTATTGAAACAACTGTCAATTTCCACAACTGTGAACATTTTAATTACTTTACTTAGACACAAGTCAATCCAGGCGAGAGTGATCACTAATTTGAAAAGTACTGAGATAGGGACCTCAAAACATACTATATAAAATGGTTAAACCAACAAGAAACCAACAAGAAGAAATATTGGAGAAATGAACCAGGACAAGAATCCAGCTAAAATCCCCCCCAAAGGTTGAAGCACAAAATTATGATGTCATACTTCAGGACAAAATAGCTGAGAACTTCTCTAGTCTAGACAATATCAAAGACATAAATATTCAAGAAGTGCACAGGGTCCCAAACAGAATTACCCAGACTTAAAGACACCAAGACACATCATATTGAGAATGGAAAGGAATAATGATAAAGAAAGGATCCTGAAGGCTGCAAGAGAAAAACAAAGAGTCACCTACAGAGGAAAACCCATAAGATTAGCAGCAAACTCCTCCACACAAGCATTACAGGTCAGAAGAGAATGGCAAGGTATCTATTGTTGGGAACATGTGTGAGCCTGATAGAGCTTAGGGAGAACCACCCCCATCTTTGGATGGAGGTCTGAGAAGATAACCTCTTGGTAAGTCTCTCTCAACTGAGGTGAGCATAAGGGGGGAAACTCAGACTTGGTTCTTTCCTTCTTGACTCTCAGGCCCACAGATACCCCAGTACTTCCCTCCATTAACTGCAGGCCACATGGCCACAGAGTCACTCATTCAAAGTCACCTTCTGATCACAGAAGAACACACCTTATCACACACTTCATCACACACCTCAGACCCCAGACAAGAGAGATTCCAAACTATATGGCCTTTTGATATTCATCTTCTCTCTGCCTCACCCTACAGGTTTAACCCCTATGCTTCTCTCAAATACCTTTGGATAATTAAGTTGCTTGTGTTATGGAAAATAACTGTCTTGTATCTCATCAATTCCTGTCATACCAACCCCCTACCTTAGGGGCATGCTGACTGTTAAGAAACCTGTAATTTCTGTCATATTGCAACAATAATTACCTCCATTGCTTTTCTATTTAACTCATGTCAATTTTGCTAATAAACGGACTCTAGGATTCTGGGACTCGAAGGACTCAGATTCTAGATTCACGCTAAGAGTCCCCTGGTGTCTTTTACTTCGTGTCACCCCTGTCATGAGCGAGAAAGAACCAGCCCATTACCTTTCCTCTGGAGGACACCCTGCCAGAGAAGGAGGGAGACACCCCGAAATCTGGCGCCCACAGTGTGGGGCAGAATTTACCGACCTCAAGAGGAAAATCGGCCCATCAGGCATCAGCCTTCACCCAGTTGAAAAACGCTGGCCCAACTGAGGGGATCAGGACCATGGCTTCAGGAAATCAAGAAGATATAGCGAAGCACATCGGAAAGGTAACCCCAAGGCTCTCATTTGAGTCCCTGTGATCTTTCTCTCCTTCTCCCTATCTTTTCACACTCCAGGGAAGCTCGTGGAGAGGATACAGAGGGAGAACCTCAGTGGAACAGAACCCTGGCCAGGCTCTGAGAAACTGAGTATTCTTCCCCCATTGAATCTTAAGAGGTCTGACCTAATCTTTCCTCCTATCCAAATTTTGTAACATTTGCTCTAGACCCTCACCTAATTTCTGAGCTAAATTGACATGGGGAATTTTTTTTCAACCCAGGAGGAACCTCCAATTAAGTGCTTTCGAGACTTGTTAGCTACCAGAGCGTTAAAGCTATCAAAGAAACAGGCCCTACGATTTTGGAATGTGGTGATTCATGTAGCCCCCTGGTTTAGGAAAGAGCATATCTATGACCCAGAGTCATGGGCCTGTGTGGCATATTTAGCCCGCAAGGAGGAAGCTGAAGGATTAAGAGAACTAGATGTTCAGTTCCTGGCAATCATTGCTGCATTAAAACAGTGCGCGGCATCTGCTAAGGAACCAGAGAAAAGGGACAGCTCTCCCTCAGCCAAGTCGCTGGAGGGCGGGGCCACTCTGGCACCCCCAGTGCAAGTCTTAAAGGAATTGAAAGGATCAGATACTAAAAAAGAGGCTAGCCTTGAGACTGCTATTCAGGAATTAAGGGATCAGGTTGCTCTCTTGGCTAAGTCTAAGCTTTTTTCTCCAGAAAGGGCAGAATCTGAAGAATCTGTTCTGCAGTTTCCATCTCTCCCTCCACCATTCTCTGCACCTTCCTCTCCACCTCCGCCTCCTCCTCAGATACCCCTGCCCTTCCCTGCATGGACCAGGCCACCATCTCCGGTGTTGCCCCCTGGACCACAGGCATTATTTTTGCCTGTATCACCGCCTTGGGCAGTAACAGAGCCAGCTCCGAAGGCACAGGCACCTCCGATTCAGCCGCCATGTCAGTCACCGCCGGCTGCACCCAGTGCGCAGTTAGAGGCGCCCACGGCTTCAATGCCATCACTGCCACAACCCAGTGTGCAGTTAGAGGCGCCCACGGCTTCATTGCCATCACTGCCACAACCTGTACAGTTCCCACAAGCGCCGCCGCCCTCGGCACAACAGACGCTATCGCCCCCGCCAGTGATTCTGGCTGTGCCAGAGCCGCAGGACATGCCAGTAAATGAAAGGCAGCTGCGGGATCCACAGCCACCTGCACAGACCCTGTGCACCGCCCTTCTCCCTCCTCTTCCTGCTCCAACTACCTCACTGCTCCCTGTCGCTCCAAAAGTGGCTATGACAGACTCTGAACGCTTATGCCAGCTAAGAGATCAGTTTTCCCCAGGACAGCTTAGTGTGTACCCTGTAAATTTGGTCCCAAACAGGCAGAAACCTAGCTCCTGGTACCCCTATGCAGTTTCTGATTTAAAAGAACTCAAAATCGCTATTCGGGAAGACGGGATTCATTCCCCTTGGACAAAGTCTATTCTCCAGGGTTATCTACAAAGTTTAAATACACCCCAAGATTGGAGAGATATTATGAGAGCTGTACTGCCTAGCCCACTTTTTCTCCAGTGGGAAGCATTTTTTCGGGATGAGTGTTTGCAGCAAGCCCGTAGAAATACTGAAGGGCAGCCAGATTGGAATTTCGATGCATTATTTGGCACAGGCTGCTTGAGCACCGGAATTCTTCAGGCAGAGGCCAGGTTTCCACCCGGTTACTTTGACCAGGTGCGCCTCTGCGCAATGCAGGCATGGGACCGATTAACACCGCCTACAGGCGAGAGCCCTGCCCCTATACTTAGCCTATGCCAGGAATGAGACGAGTCTTTAAGTAAGTTTATCACCAGAGTACAGGCCAGCCTAGAGAGAAAAATTTCTGATCCAAATGCCCGTCAGTTATTATTAAAAACTATAGTATGGGAAGGAATGCTTCCAGACTTCCGTCAAGCATGTTTGTCTCTAAAAAATGAGACCCCAAGTCAGTGGATTTTAGCCACTCAAGAGATAGGGTCCAGCACTCACCAGGCCACCACTTTGGTGCAAGCTTTTGCAGCTGCCCTAGATAAACAGAAGGGAGCCTGCTTTCAGTGCGGTCGTGAGGGGGCACTGGCGTAACCAGTGTTTTAAAGGCAAACAGGGACCCCGCACCCCATCTGGCAACCAGAAAGCTAAGACACTTTGTTCTCGGTGCCAGAAGGGCTATCATCAGAGAAAAGAGTGTCGTTCTAAAATGCATAAAGATGGCACACCTTTACCAGACTTTGACAAAGATTTAAACTAGATTTGGGGCAACCCTTAGCCCCTGAAAGAGGGAAAGATACGGAAATAATAAAATGCTCTGTAGATATCACGCCTCCATCCAGCCAGGGAGCCTGTCCGCTGCCCCCTGCACTGCTCCCTGCTGAGCATAGGGGAGAGCACCCAGTCCACGAGAGGACCCAGGATAAAGATAGCCAGCTGAAAAGGGTAGGTGCTAGTCCAGAGCCAGAAGTATTGTGGACTACCCCTGTTATTGAACGAGGTCACCCAATTATGACACTCCTGATTGACAAAAAACCTTTTAAATGTCTGATTGATACCGGAGCTGACAGAAATATTTTAAGACAGAAGGAGGTGCCCAGGCACTGGAATCTCCTCCCTGGACCTAGACTTCATGGGGTGGGCGGCCTTACACAGGCCTTTCAGACCCAAGACCCACTTGTTTGGGAAGATCCTGATGGGACTACTGGACTTTTCCGCCCTTTGATCGCTGACATCAGCACTAACCTATTGGGCAGAGATTTATTAGAATCTTTAAATGTGACTATCTGTTCTGACCCCTCTACAGGGCGCCTCTCTCACGAGGGTGAAAATTCTAAATCTTACCAGCACCCCCAATTTTAAACGCCACTGTTCGTCACGAAACCCCTCACCTAGAATGGCTTTCTAATGACCCAGTCAGGGTAGAACAGTGGCCTTGCCAGGAACAAAGGGTTAAACATGATATTCCTGGCCTGATAATTTTTTTTTATTCGGCAGATGTGATTCAACAAAATTATTTAGTCTAATATTGTCATCTAAAATAAATGTAACAGTAAAAATTTATTTTTAAACATTTAAGCTATGAGGTTTATCTTAGCTTTTTAAGTGAAAGATCAATTGTGTACCCACCCTTGTTTATAGCTGCCCTAAGGGTGTGATAAGCTTTGTGATAAACAAAGATTCTAACAAACTAAGTTTAAAATTAAATGATTAAAAAAATAGTAAACATTTTAACATGTCAACACATTAGGTATTGACTTTCTATAACATATTGGTATATTTTAATAAAGAGCCTTCTAAAATCATATGGAGGAACTCAAGCCAATTCTAACCATTAAACTTCTAACTTGGTACACATTATTTTCTCTTAAGTAAATAATTATAGGTACAATCTACAGATGAAGAACCAACTGCTCATATGGTAAGATTTAAAACTAAACATTTTTCTTTTTTATTTATGGGTGTGTGATGACTCCTAAAGTCACTCATATCCTAAATTATTTTTTCTTCATTTTTTTACAAGCGTCTTAAATTTTAATGCTTGACCTGCCATAGTGAGAGCACTTTACTGGCTCCTGCTTTGTTTAATTAAGGTCCTGCTATTCAGAATTTGAAGACTAATCCCCATTGATAAAAGCCAGTGCTCTCTGGCAGATTGATGTAACTCACCTGCCCATGTTTGGTAAACAATTTTTTTTTTCTCAATTGGTACTTTTTCTAAATTTATGTGGGCTACAGCTCAAACAAGAAAAACTAAGACCTTTAAGCTCAATTAATAAAAAATAAGGGGAATGCACCCCCCAGTATTCAGTTGGCTAAAGTATCAATGAAGTAACTTTACTAAACCTTCTTAATATTTACAGAAATTTGAATTGTCCATTTATTATATCTCATTGACAAAGCCACCCAATTTATAGAGACACATAGTCATAGAGACACATTTTTTTTTTCTTTTTTCTTTTTTCAATGCTGGAATGTTTGTTTTCCTTTTATTATGCTGGATGACATTACTGCTCTTGGAAAATCCACAGAGTCCCTGTTGGCAAGTCCTTACCATTAAAGGGCACCATGCCAGTATAGACTCCAGCTAACCTCACCAGCCTACCCAATTCTCATTCTGCTGACCTAATTTTCGTGTCAGTTCTTCTCTACCTGGTCCTTGCCTCCTAGTTTTTCTTATTCCACAGCTGACCCTCTATGAAGAAGAAGAATTTCATCAGCTGGCGCGGACCCACCAGAAGACCAGACGTGCTGTTTCTTCCCCTGGACATCACATCCACTGACTGCATCTCTTAAACTCGCTGGTGGACTTTGGGACAATCTCTCTATGCTGCTGGACGCATTGAAAATCAGCTCCAACAGTCCATTGACTTTATCTCTGACAGCTTGGAGCCTCTCCAGAGACAGATAAACTCCCTTGCCAAGGTGGTACTCCAGAACCGTCGTGGTTTGGACTTAATATATGCAGAACGGGGTGGTCTTTGCCTAGCATTGCAGGAAGAATGTTGTTTTTCTGTAAATGAAACTGGATTTGTAGAACAGAATGTTGATACCTTGCACAAACTTAGCCATGATATTAAGAATTCCTTTTCCCCTTTCAATAATAACTCCTGGTTCTCTTCTCCTTTAACTACTTGGCTTCTGCCTCTCCTAGGCTCTTTACTAGCTATGGTAGCTCTATCGCTGATTATTCCTTGCCTCATTCAATTCCTCAAGAAATGCATACATGACATAATTAATGTTACAGTACAGAGAGTCTCAGTTCACCCTTACACTCGTATTCCTTTAGAGGAAAGAAATGCTCTAACTGACATTGATCCATAAACACTGTTCATTAATTAAAGAAATTAGGAGGAGATGTTGGGAACATGTGTGAGCCTGATAGAGCTTAGGGAGAACCACCCCCATCTTTGGATGGAGGTCTAAGAAGATAACCTCTTCGTAAGTCTCTCTCAACTGAGGTGAGCATAAGGGGGGGAAACTCAGACTTGGTTCTTTCCTTCTTGACTCTCAGGCCCACAGATACCCCAGTACTTCCCTCCATTAACTGCAGGCCATATGGCCACAGATTCACTCATTCAAAGTCACCTTCTGATCACAGAAGAACACACCTTATCACACACTTCATCACACACCTCAGACCCCATACAAGAGAGATTCCAAACTATATGGCCTTTTGATATTCATCTTCTCTCTGTCTCACCCTACGGGTTTAACCCCTATGCTTCTCTCAAATACCTTTGGATAATTAAGTTGCTTGTGTTATGGAAAATAACTGTCTTGTATCTCATCAATTCCTGTCATACCAACCCCCTACCTTAGGGGCATGCTGACTGTTAAGAAACCTGTAATTTCTGTCATATTGCAACAATAATTACCTCCATTGCTTTTCTATTTAACTCATGTCAATTTTGCTAATAAACGGACTCTAGGATTCTGGGTCTCGAAGGACTCAGATTCTAGATTCACACTAAGAGTCCCCTGGTGTCTTTTACTTCGTGTCACCCTTGTCGTGAGCGAGAAAGAACCAGCCCGTTACCTTTCCCCTGGAGGACACCCTGATGGAGAAGGAGGGAGACAACCCGAAAATCTATCGAGTGCTCAATGAGAAAGGCTTTCAACCAAGACTACTGTATCCTGATAGACTGTTATTCAGACTAGATGGAGGCATAAAAACCTTCTCAGACAAGCAACAGTTGAAGGAATAAACTATCACCAATCCTGCCCTAAAAGAAGTTCTGAAAGGTCTCCTATAATCAGTCAGACCACCATAAATAGGCCATAGATCAGAACACTCTAAAAATCTATAAGAATGGTGTTAAAATTTCTTCAATCTTTGATATCAATAATGCCAATGACCTAAATTCACCTATTAAAAGGCACAGAGTAGGAACATGGATCAGAAAACACAACCCAACAGTATGCTGTCTACAGGAAGCCCACATAACTCAACAAGACAAACACAGACTCAAAGTGAAAGGATGAAAAACTATCATGCAAGCCAAAGGCCCACAAAAAAGGGCAGGAACAGCTATTCTCGTATTTGACATGATAAACTTTAAAATGAATAAAATTTAAAAAAATAGGCATGGACACTACTTAATGCTCAGAGGATCAGTCAAACAAGAGGACTTAACAATTATTGACATATATGCACCCAATGAGAAGCCATCTAAATACATCAAACATCTACTGAAAGAGCTACAGCAATATATTAACAGCAACACAATAAGAGTAGGGGACTTCAACACCCCACTCTCTCAACTTGACACATCATCCATGCAGAAAATCAATAAAGACATGAGAGAGCTAAATGAGATAGATAAACTAGAATTATTAGACATTTATAGAGTCAATCATCCCAAGAAACTGGAATACATATTCTACTCAAGTCTGCATGGGTCATTCTCAAGGATAGACCCTATGTTAGGCCACAAAGACAGCATCAACAAATTCAAGAGTATTGAAATCATCCCAAACATCTTCTCAGACCACAGTGGAATTCAACTAACACTTAACAGTCAACAAAAGATTAGTAATAGTACCAAAATGTGGAAGCTCAACAGTACACTCCTGAAACAACTACTGGTCAAAGAGGAAGTAAAAGAAGAAATAAAAATGTTTGGAGAGTTCAGTGAAAATGAAGACACAAGTTATCAAAATATTGGGGACACAGCTAAGGCAGTAGTGAGAGGGAAGTTCATAGCCATGCAAGCACACATTAGAAAACAAGAAAAGCACAAATAAACAGCATTATTGCACATATTAAAGACCTAGAAGAAGAAGAACAAAGGAACCCTAAAGCAACCAGGACAGAAATCACTAAAGTTAGGGCAGAAATAAATGACATTGAAAATAAGAAAATCATACAAAATATTAACAAAATAAATGTTAATTCTTTGAAAGAGTGATCAAAATAGACAAACCTGTAGCCAGAATCACAAAATAAAAAAAGGAGAAGACCCAAATAAATCAGATTGTAAATGAAAGAGGAGATATCACAACAGACACTGCAGAAATTCAGAATATCATGTGAGGCTTCTATGAACAACTATATGCCACCAAGCTAGAGAACCTGGAAGAAACGGACGATTTCCTACATACCTAAGAACTTCCAAAATTAAGTAAAGAGGAACTAGATAACATGAACTGGCCCATCACAGCTAATGAAATTGAAACCATTATCAAAAACTTTCCTGGAATAAAAGTCCTGGACCAGATGGCTTGACAAATGAATTCTACAAAAAAGAACTAATACCTCTACTTTTAAAAGTCTTCCAGAAGATTGAAGACAATGGAATACTCCCTTCTGGCTTCTATGAAGCCAACATCACTTTGATACCAAAAGTAGACAGGGACACAACCAAAAAAGAAAACTACAGACACCATTATCTCTGATGAACATAGATACTAAAATATTGAATAAAATTCTAGCCCACCGAACACAGCAGTATATTCAAAAGATTGTTCATCATGACCAAGTGGGGTTTATCCCAGGCATACAAGCTTGGTTTAATATATGTAAATCAATCAATGTGATCCACCACATCATTAAAAGCAATACCAAAACCACATGGTCATGTCAGTAGATGCAGAGAAAGCCTTTGACAAAAATACAACATCCCTTTATGATCTAAACACTACAAAAAATGGGAATAGATGGAAAATTCCTGAAGATAGTGGAGTCTATATATAGTAAACCTACAGCCAACATCATACTCAATGGTGAAAAACTGGAAGTACTTCCCCTCAGATCAGGTACCAAACAGTGATGTCCACTATCACCATTACTATTCAACATAGTGTTGGAAGTTCTGGCCATAGCAATCAGGCAGGAGCAAGGAATTAAAGGTATACAGATTGGAAGAGAAGAAGTCAAACTCTCCCTACTTGCAGATGACATGAGAGTATACATAGAAAAACCTAAGGAATCCAGCAGGAAGCTTTTGGAAATCATCAGGAAATACAGTAAGTTGTCAGGCTACAAAATTAACATTCAAAAGTCAATGGCATTCCTCCATGTAAACACTAAGTTAGAAGAACCTGAAATCCAGAAATCAATTTATTTTACTATAGCAACAAAAACAATAAAATATCTAGGAGTAAACCTAACAAAACAAGTGAAGCCCTTGTAAACTTAAAATTATGAGTCACTACTCAAGGAAATTGAAAAGGACACAAAGAAGTAGAAAGATATTACATGCTCATGGGTTGGAAGAATTAACATGATCAAAATGAACATACTACCCAGAGCCATATACATATTTAATGCTATCCCCATCAAGATCCCAACCACATTTTTTACGAGAATAGAACAAATGCTACAAATGTTTATCTGGAACCAGAAAATACCTGGAATTGCCAAAACAACCTTGAGAAGAAAGAACAGAACCGGAGGCATGACACTCCAAGATCTCAGATTGTATTATACGCCCATTGTCACCAAAACTGCTTGGTACTGGAACATGAATAGACACACTGACCAGTGGAATAGAATTGAGAGCCCAGAACTAAGCCCCCACACCTATGGACATCTCATCTTTGACAAAGGTGCCCAGACTATTAAATGGAGAAAGCAGAGTCTCTTCAACAATTGGTGTTGGAAAAAATGGGTTGAAACATGCAGAAGAATGAAACTGAATCACTGTATTTCACCAAATACAAAAGTAAATTCCAAGTGGATCAAGGACTTGGATGTTAGACTGGAAACTATCAGATACTTAGAGGAAAATATTGGCAGAACTCTTTTCTGCATAAATTTTAAAGACATCTTCAATGAAACGAATCCAATTACAAAGAAGACTAAGACAAGCATAAACCTTTGGGAATATATCAAAGTAATAAGCTTCTGCACATCAAAAGAAACCACTACCCAAACCAAGAGACTCTTCACAGAATGGGAGAAGATCTTTACATGCCATACATCAGACAAGAGGCTAATAACCAGAATATATAAAGAGCTTGCCAAACTCAACAACAAGAAAACAAATAACCCCATCGAAAAATGGGGGGAGGACTTGGACAGAATATTCACCACAGAAGAGATCCAAAAGGCTGAGAAACATGGGAAAAAATGGTCCAAGTCTCTGATTGTCAGAGAAATGCAAATAAAGACAACAATGAGATACCACTTCACTCCTGTGAGAATGTCACACATCAGAAAAGGTAACAACAGCAAATGCTGGAGAGGGTGTGGGCTCAAAGGAACCCTCCTACACTGCTGGTGGGAATGTACATTGGTCCAACCTCTGTGGAGAGCAGTCTGGAGAACTCTCAGAAGGCTAGAAATGGACCTACCCTATGATCCTGCAATTCCCCTCCTGGGGATAGATCCTAAGGAACCCAACACACCCATCCAAAAATATCTGTATACACCTCCTGGGGATAGATCCTAAGGAACCCAACACACCCATCCAAAAATATCTGTATACACATATGTTCTTAGCAGCACAATTTGTAATAGCCAAAACCTGGAAGCAACCCAGGTGTCCAACAACAGATGAGTGGCTGAGCAAGTTGTGGTCTATATACACAATGGGATACTACACAGCTATAAAAAATGGTGACTTCACCGTTTTCAGCCGATCTTGGATGGACCTTGAAAATCTCATGTTAAGTGAAATAAGTCAGAAACAGCAGGATGAATATGGGATGATCTCACTCTCAAGCAAAAGCTGAAAAGCAAGATCAGAAATGAAAACACAAGCAGAACCTGAACTGGAATTGGCGTATTGCACCAAAGTAAAAGACTGTGGGGTGGGTGGGTGGGGAGAATACAGGTCCATGAAGGATGAAAGAAGACCTACTGGGGGTTGTATTGTTATGTGGAAAACTGGGAAATGTTATGCATGTACAAAGTATTGTATTTACTGTTGAATGTAAAACATTAATTCCCCAATAAAGAATGTAAAAATAAACAAAATTCACACTCAACCACCTGACTTGGTGTGTTGGATTTTGACTTCTGTGTGGAGAATTCTATCCCATTACAATCCCTTCCTCCCTCTCTCTCAATCTCCCTCTCTCTATATATTTAAAAATGTATATCTCAGGGAGTGGTAGAGTTTTACAAGCACCAAGTCTCAACAATCATCCTGCTGGCAAAAAAAAAAATCATTGCATGCCTAAAAGATACAAAACAGTGCAAGGTAAGCGTGAATAATGCACATTGCATTTCTCTAGTCTTTGTAGTTGAAGTATTTAGCAAGGTGCTTGTCTACCTGTTCTGAGTAGCTGTGCCTAATTCTCTGGAGAGTTTCTAGTTACTAGGCTCCTATCTGTTTCTTCCTCCTAGAAATTGCCAGGTCTAAAAACTGGATGTTAGCTCCACTTTTTTTTTTGATAGGACAGAGAGAAATTGAGAGGGGAAGGGTGGTGGAGAGTGAGAAAGAAAGACACCTGCAGACCTGCTTCACCTCTTGTGAAGTGTCCCCTATGCAGGTGAGGAGCCTGGGGCTTGAACCAGGATCCTTGTGTGGGTCCTTGCGCTTAGTACTATACGTGCTTAATTCAGTATGCCTCCACCTGGCCCCCAAGCCCCATCATTTTTAAACCATCCAAACTAATGATTCCATGTTAAAACCTCGATGTTACTAAAACAACCAGTACAAAGTGATGATAGCTTTGCAAATTTTGTTCTGCCTCCCTTGCCACCCTCACATCATTGACTCACATCTTTCTCCTTCTCAAATGGAAAGACTTTTTCACACACACTGGAATCACGAAGCATCTCGGCTAGACTAGGGCACTGCACATGCACAGACTGCGCTAGGGGCCTGAGTATGTGACGGATTGTTAGGAGACACCGCGCAGCTGTCTCAGTGGCTGTGCTCACACTCAGCGGTCACTTACCCTGAGAGAGCTGTCCCCCTTGATCCATGACACTGCCGGCTTGGGGTTGCCCATCGTAGTGCAGGGCAGGACTGCCTTCAAGCCTTCTACTATCTTGAGGTTTATGGGAGGACGTATTATTTTAGGTTCTGGATGGAAATAAAAATTCACACAGGAACGTGAGTCTATTGGATATATAACTTGTAACTGATTTAACGCTACCCATTTGAAGAGTAATTTTAGGCAAAGTATACTACAAATTCATGAAGTCCCAGGATATGTTTTTTAATAACTATTGAAGAAATCATTTTTTTAAGCTGAGGTTGTCTCTTTTTTCATTGCTCCCTAAGCAGAAAACACAGATCTGTGACCAGAGGAGGGTCTGGAATGATGGGGTCCCCCTCTGCTGCACAGGGGAGGCATAGCCAGTAGAGAGCTGGAAGCAAGAGTTCCTGAGGTCAGCCCCTGGCAGGACATGTGCCAGAGGGATGCTCTAGTGTTCTCCCATAAAACAATAGGTAAGCCTCTTTTTAAATAAAAAGAGAGTTAATAATGTATTGATTAAAATGAATTGTCATGATATCACAATTTAACTTCAATAAGACTTGGAAAGTGAACTTTGCTGCTCATATTTTACATACTTCTGAAACTTCATTCTAATTTTACTATTATATTTGCTGATTAAAAATCAGGCACACTTAAGCTCCAGAGTAAAGCAACTCTTATTATACTCCTAGTCAGAGAAATGCTACTATGCATCTCAGTGTGATTCTCCTCTACAAAGCAGAATAATGGAATCTGTTATTTTATGAAATACTCTTACATTTATTCTTTCAGAAGAAAGGCTTTATGTCAACTAAATTCTATTTTTCAAAAGGAAAATTTATCAAATCTGTTAGTCTATTTTGAAAAGTTACCCTTAGATATAAAAGATCTACCAAGAATCTGAGTAGAGATAATAAAGTAAAACAACATATTCCTGTTAATTTGAGAAAATGGTGAATCTTAGAATAAAGAGAAAAATCTCTGAGGTAGGCATCAAGTCTGCTCTCACAAAAATAAGATGTGTGACATGGCAGAGAATGAGCATTTACTAAAAGGCAACAGGAGGCAACTTTCAGACTCTCAGTCTGTGCCCCCAAGCATTCTAGAGCAAGGGAAAAATGAAAATCTATATCCATACAAAGATTCAAAAATCATATTTTACACACAGATAGAAATAATAAAAACAAAACAACAAAACAGGGTGGTCAGAAGCAACACAATTATCCTAAAATGGCCTCAGGTGGAATTGTGTCCTGCTAGTCCACATGGTCTTTTTAAACGAGCTGCCTCGCTTCTCCCTGCAGTAGTGTGGTGACAGGGAGGGAAATGATGGCCACGTTGTTGACAGTTTGCAAATAGGAGGCCCTGCCCAAAAGATAGATAGAATCACCCTGATGCCAGCGGACATCTGCGCCCTGTGTTCATAGCACACAATATGAACACAATAGCAAAAACTTGGAAACAACCAAGATACCCTTCCATAGATGAGTGGATAAAATGTCATGGGACAGATACTCAACAGAGTACTATGCAGCGATCAAAAAGATGACATTGTGTCCTTTGGGACAGAGTGGATGGTACTGGAGAAGACGGCTGCTCAGGAAGCCAGTCCGGAGGGGAAGGACACTACAGGGCGGCTTCACTCATGTGCGGAATAGAAAGAGCTGAGCAGACACATGTGAGGAAACAGCAGTTGGGCTGCAGAAACAGCACAGTGGTTCTGCAGAAGACTCTCGTGCCTGAGGTTCAGAGGACCCAGGTTCAATCCCCAGCACTACCCTAAGCCAGAACTGAGCAGGACTCTGGTCTCTGTGTGCCTTTCACTCTTACCTCTTGTTAAAATTGAAAGAAAGCATTAATTTTTTTTTTTAATTTGGACCTATGTCTAACACTGTGGGAGAACTAAAGTGACTATCTATGGGGTGGGGTGGGGGGCACAGGCCTGTGGAGAGCAAGACTGCACTGCAACCCTTTACCAGCGGAGCTCTGAAGTAGGTGGAGAGACTGGAAAATACTGGAGAGGGAGTGTTGGTGTCACAGTGACACTGGGTAGGAGAGGACCCAGAGGAGAACTGAAGGGAGGCCCAGTCCAGGGCCTGAGGAGGGAGCCGGGGCAGGAGTGAGACATGGCTGCTGGTGGTGAGGAGAGTGTGGAAGGGGTGAGGGAGCTAGGCTCCCTTCAGCTGAGAAAGAGGCAGCTGGCGCTTTACATCTGGAGGCAAAACGTGAGTGCAAAAAGCCTACTTCCTTCTCTGGACAGAGCTAGAAATAGAATTGTCCTGTACTGTGAGATGCTGGGCTCCGAGACTCACTGACTGTGGAGCTGACAGAGTTAAGGCAGACGTGGCTGGGGTGTGGAGGTGCGGGAATCAGCAGAGGCCACTGGTGGTTTTCTTTCCTGGAGACTTATGCTTCTCAGGACCAGGGCAGGTGTAGGGGGCTGATGGGAGACAGTCAGTCTAGGATCAGATCTGAGCAGCATGGCCCCACATCAAATGTGATGTATACGGGCTAGCACTTAGATGCGAGTGATTAACTCGACAAAAAGAAATAGAGGGGAGATGGGCAAACTAGCATATACCCTTCTGGAGAAGTACACCTTGCACAAGAATAAAGAGCTGAAAGTAATGGCGACAGAAATGTAAGTCATGAATACTTCCTAGTCTTATAGGCACGGGGCAGGGGACAAGAAGAAGCTCCAGTTTAGAAGGAGGGTGAGTCTTTGACCCCTTCAAGTTTGAAAAGTTGGTTAAGAACTTCAAACTTGAACTAAGCTGAGAGCAGAAGTGTCTGCAAACAGCCTAGAGAGGAAATGCTTGCTGGCGGCGGTGGAATGGTGGTAGAGGCCCAAGGCAATAAATAGATTTGGAGAGAAATTTTCCAGTGGAGGAAGTGGTACCAATTCAGAGCTGTGTGCAGGGAGGAAGGCGGAGAGGGAAGGGGAGGCCCATGGGTGGTCGGAGCAGAAGGGAGAAAGGAGAGGTGTGGAACTGACCGCACTTGCTCGCCTGCCTAGCCTGCGGGCGTGAGGGGAGTACCTCCGGCCTCATGCCAGCTGCGGGCACCTGAAATGTAGGAGCTCTGGGACACTCACTCATCTTCACTTGCAGGGCTCCGCAGCTCTCCACGGCTCCCCCCACGCCATTGTTGGCGGTGCAGCAGTAGACGCCGTCGTCGCTGTCCTCCACGCTCAGGATGCTGAGCAGCTGCCCGTTCTCCCGAATGCTGTAGCGGGTGTCGAAGAGCCTGCGGGGCAGGGCGGAGGTGGGAGAAGGGGTCACATGGAGGGCATTTCTGTACATCCTTAAACGGCCAAGCAGGGCTTGTCCAAAGGCAGATAGAGCGGAGAAACTTGAGTGAGTTCCAAATGATAGAATCAACTTAGCAGGCAATCAGAAGCTGACAGCATCTACTAATCATCTCTCTTTATTTTTATATGTTCTTAAACATTTATTTATTTATTGTTGGATAAAGACAGAGAGGAATTGGGAGGGGAGAGGGAGGGAGAGAGGGAGAGAGACAGAGTGACACCTGAAGGCCTGTGTCACCACTCGTGAAGTCTTTCCCCTGCAGGTGGGGAGTGGGGCTTGAATCCAGATCCTTACACACTGTAATGTGTGTCACTTAGCCAGGTAAGCCACTGCCTGGCTCTTTTTTTTTTTTTTTAATTTCCTCCATGGTGGTTACTGGGGCCTGGTGCCTACACTGTGAATCCACTCCTCCTAGCAACCATTTTTTTCTTTTTAATTTTTCTTTCAAATTTTTATTAGATAGGACAGATAGAAACTCAGAGAAAAGGAGAGATAGAGATAGGGAGAGAAAGAGAGACACATGAATATCTGCCTCACCACTCATGACCCCCCTGCAAGTGGGGAGCAGGGGCTTGAACCCAGATCCCTGTACATAGTGATATGTGCCGGTGAGCCACCGCCCGCCCCTATGCTAATCATTTCTAAGCAATGATCAGAGCCCCGCTGCCCTCTAAAGGTGATGTGTATTGGTCAGACCAAATGTAGGATTTATTCAGGAAGGTATATTGCTCCCAAAATGTCTAGGTCTTCTCCCCACAAGTAAACAGGAAGAGCAGAACGAGTGGATTATCTATTGAAATGACTAACCGTCGGGTGAGGAGATGGCTTCCTGGTTGTATTGAGGACTCTCGTGCCTGAGGCTCAGAAGGCCCAGTGTCAATTCCCAGCACCACCTGGGTCTCATGACAAAGTCCCTTTATGAAAAGTGTGTCCAGGGGAGGGATGACAGCATAGAGGCTGCAGAAAAGACTTTCATACCCAAGGCTCCAACAGCCAGGACTCTACCCCCAAGTCCACTGAAAACTGAAGCTGAGCAGAGAGTTGGTCTGTCTGCCTGCCTGTCTATCTGTTACCTACCTACCAACCTACCTACCTGTCTATCATCTTATCTATCTAATCATCTGTTTATCTACAATCTTTCCCTCTCTTTCTTTCATTTAAATAAAATAAATAAGATATTCTTAGAAAAGAAAAGAAAGATGTGCTTTAGGAAGGTATTGACCCCCAGAGATCAGCATTTTAACACATACTTCATATATTTAAAGTAAATGTTACTTTACATGTCCAGTGGTATTTCGCAAATATCAAGGATTTAAAATAGAGTGTCATGAGGCCCAGACATCTAACAGACCCCTCTCTCCACCATCACTGCTCACTTCCATCAGGAACATCATCATAAATCCTCCTGTGGCCTCTCCAGGACCTGCCTTCACTGTAGAGCAGCCATGGTGGGGACTTCTCACTCTCTGAAGGGAGGCTGGTCAGCCTGCTCTGCCCCTCGAGGAAGATGGGTCCTGACGTGAGAGCAGCCTAGAATGTTCCAGCTGTGACCATGGACTGTGAGCTCAGACTGACAGGAACTTGGAGGGCACACAGGCTCCTGTGCTGAATGTGAACAGACACGGGCCCTGGGTCAGGAGGATGGGTTTACAGTTAATTTTATCCATGGATTTTATTTGAGCTTGAGAGCTACTCTCTGCCATAATTCAACTTTTTAGCCCTGTGCTAGCTCTAACACCATCTTCCCAGAGCATATTTTTGTCCACCTCCATGTTAGCTATCAGACTCGAGACAAAACTACGAAAGTCATGTCCTCCCCACCAGGAAGACACCTAAAATAGGTGTATCTCACATCTCTCCTTCCTAAAATCTCTATTCTCATCTGCTCTGTTCCTGCTTCTTAGTTCATGTTTATTAAACATTTTGTCCTGATTTATATCTTACTGCCTTTCAGTCACCAAGTAGCAGATGCTACCATGACACCATCCTGACCTCCCTGGGCAGACATCCTAGAACCCCCCTGCCCAGAGCCCTGCCCCACTAGGGAAAGACAGAGACAGGCTGGGGGTGTGGAGCCACCTGCTAAAACCCACGTCCATCAGAGAAGCAATGAGAGAAGCCAGACCTCCCACCTTCTGCTCCCCAGAAAGATCTTTGGTCTGTGCTCCCAGAGGGGAGAAATGTTAGGGGAAGAGGACCAGAGGGCTCTGAACTCCAACTCCATCAGGACCCAGAGAGAAAAGAGGAAAAAGAAATGACATTTGGAAGTAGTAACAGGTGTAGCTGTGACTTGGAAAGTACGAGGAAGAAGCACTATTAAAAAAGGGCAGTATATACAAATATAGACTGAAACTTATAAAATGATAGTCAAGGGGCCAGGATGTGGCAAAACTGATTAACACACACTCTACAGAGCATGAGGACCAAGGTTCAAGTCCCTAATCCACCTGTAGGAAGAAAGCTTCACGAGTGGTGAAGCAGAGCTGTGGGTGTCTCTCTGTCTCTCTCCTTCTCTACCTCTCCCTCTCCTCTCAATTCATCTCTGACTCTATCCAATAACAAATAAAATTTAAAAAATTAAAATTAAAAGAGATTATATCCCCTATCTGCAAGCTTGGGAGAACTGCTGTAGTTTCCAGTGGAGGGACTGGGGACACAGAACTCTGGGGGTGGGAACCCTGCAGAATCACACTTGTTATTTGTAAATCAATATTTAGACACTAATAAAATTAAAAACTAAAACAGAGTATCATGGGCTATTCAGACCCTTTGGGTGGAGGACAAGAGAATCAGAGGAGGTAGAGATTGGGCAGCTGCCCTTGTTTGTTCTGGGAATGAAGGAAGGGGGCATGGCAGTCTTCTCTAGAAGTGAGAAGACAAGAAAATCTGATTATTTTCTAAAGTTTCCAGAAAAGTTAAACAGACAAACAAAACAAACCAACTTCTCAACACTTTGATTTTAGGTCAGAGACATACTTTAGACTTCTGGTCTCCATAGCTATGAAATAAAAAATGCATGTTTCTTCAAGTCACTAATGGAAAATGAAAAGAAGAAAAAGTAGTGGGAAAGGAAAATGCTGTAAAAACAAGAAAGGAAAAGGAAAGAGAGTCTGCTTTGTAACCTGGGCAGGAGGCCCTCATCACAGACTCGCGCTAAAGAGAAACACAAACGTGCACATTTGGTCTAATGTAACCAGGAAAGCCACTGATTTCTTCATTAAATCATACAAAATAACCGTGAGGAGCCATGACACTCACACCCTGTTGGCATGCTTCTAATTCTGCTTCTAAAAACCCCTTCTGTTTCATTTGGTTTAGTCCCCCCTGCTTAACACTGTATTCTATTTACATAACCACTGTGAACTAAGCACCGCCCTGCCTGCAGGGCATTGGTGGTTCAGTGGTAGAATTCTCACCTGTTCCACCCCCTCTCCTTGTCACACCCTGATTTTCACCAGTCACTTTTCTCTCCACCCTCTCTACATCACATCCTGTTTACACCCTACTTGGCAAGTATATATAAGGACAGCATTGTGAGTTTTACTTTAGTTTAGTTTAGCTTGGCTGAGATTGTGCTGCGTTCTACATGAATAAAGAGATACTGCATACAGCTCAGCCATGAGTCCCTGGTCATCTGTCTCCCGCTCGCGAAGCCAGCCTGACAACACCCCATGCTATGAGATTTCTGTTTTCTTTTTGCTGTGTGAAAGTTTTTATTGGAACATATGGACACTTGAAATAGTTTGGAAATAGATTTATGCACCAAAAGTCCAGGTTCTCTGTGAAATATGAAACTTTCAGGGTTTACAATCTATTGCATCATTGTTGCATAATTAGAATTAATTGCTATTGAATTGTGGGGATTGCTAAAATATTCATAATTGCTAAAATGGAAATTTTGGGGAACAGTTTCAGATGTACAAGACATTGAATTACATAAAGCACTCCCATATAGCTCCACATGAAGTTTCTCCCATGATCAACACTGTTGCGGTCCCTTCTGGTAGCTAACGAACTAGCATTGAGGCATTGTTCACTAAGCCTATTATTCATTTAGATTTCCCTAGCTGTTCCATATGCCTTTTCTGTTCAGCTGGAATACTACATTTGTTATACATCCTAAGGAGTGTAACAGAAAGCTGTGATGGTTTCTAGAATTGTCTTTCTTTTGTGGCCTTGACTGATGTTGGTCTGCTTCTAAATTCTGCTTCTAAAACCCCTTCTGTTTCATTGGTTTAATCTCCCCTGCTTAACACTGTATTCTATTTACATAACCACTGTTAACTAAGCACCGCCCTGCCTCCAGGGCATTGGTTTAATCCTCACTGTTTTGCACACTTTTTCCTTCCCCCCACCCCCTATCTTACGTACAACCTCTTCGGACCTGACTCTTCTGCCTCAGGATATATAAGGACAAGATTGTGATAGAGATAGCTTAGATTGCACTGTGTTCCACATGAATAAAGGCTGAACTGCGTACCACTCAGCCATGAGTCCCTGGTCGTCTCTCTCTTCCTCCCACGAAGCTAGCCCAACAGACTGATTTAAAGATTATCAGTTTAATTATTTTTGGGTGTTCATCTGTTGGACTTTGCCTTATGTTATTATCATGATTCGTTTGGTTTATAAAGGCAGAGAGCCATTACTCACTGTTGGTTTCCCCCTCACCACTTGG